>NC_071255.1:38198807-38218807 GCF_023375685.1 Ictalurus furcatus
CACCTCAACCCTAACCCTAATCCTATCTCAACCCTAACCCTATCTCAACCCTAATGTACCAGGTACTAGCCTGACGGGAACAGGAGAAGGAGAAGTACAGATAGCGGTAGATGAGGGATGTTAGAAGAGAGCTAAAGGTCATTTAAAGCTCTCAGCTCGCCTTATCTCCTTTTAGGAAACACTAGACTAATGCAGAGTGACACACACTTCTCTTCTGAAAACACAAGTGAAGGAGTTTAAACAGAGGTGCAGAATGAGGACATGGTCCCTCTGATACAGAGAAATGATCATCTGCATTAAAGAGAGAGAAACACTTGCAGTGCTCAGATAGGAAGAGGGAAATGGAAGCCAACATCTCTGGATCAAGAAGAGTTATGTTCCTAAATACTGTGTTTGTTGTTTTGCTTCTATAGATAGCGTAGTTTGTTTAAAAAAAAAAAAAAAACTTTGAAAGAGTAGATTTTTTTGTTGTATTAAATAAGCAGATGTACATGTGTTTAATTAAACCTCAGTTGCATTAATACATGTAAATCTTTTTTTTTTTTTTACATTAAATACAAAAATTACTTGCAGATCACTTGGCACAGATAAATTGTGATACATATCTTTTTTTTTTTTTTAATGACCCTGTTCATCTGGAGTGTCTTGCTTTAATACCTTAATCACACATTTGTAACAGTGTAACTAGTATTATTACCAGTTTATAAATCACTACACGGTCTAGGATCTAAATACCTTACAGATATGTTTACTGAATATAAACCGAACAGGCCAATCAGATCGTTAGGATCGGGTCAGTTAGAAATACCAAGGGTTCCCTCAAAAACAAGGTGAGACAGCGTTTAGCTATTACACCACCGTGGCTGGAACCAGCTTCCAGAAGAAGTAAGTTGTGTTCAAACTCTAGCCACATTTAAAACCAGGCTGAAAACACATCTATTTACCTCGCATTTACTGACTGATTTACACATTGCATTTTTTTTATTCCTTTTTTATTTCCTGCTCATTTTAATGCATTTTTTATATTTTTATTTCTTACTTTTATTTCTTGTTCTAATATTTTTTAATATCTTGTATTTTCTTCATAATTTTTAAGTAACGCACTTTGAATTACCATTGTATATGAAATGTGCTATATAAATAAACTTTCCTACCTTGTATTTAAACAAAAAATGTATAAAGAGAAGGTATTTGATATTTTCTTTTAATAAACTGCATAGTTTTTTGAAGATACACTTTTGATGATGCAAAGATTTTGATGCATGCAACACATTCCAAAAAAGTTGGGACAGGGGCAGTTTAGGACTAATAGTGATGGGAGAAGTTGAAATAAGAAGGTGATGTGGAACAGGTGAGGCGATCGTCTAATCATAGTATATAAGGAGCCTCCAAAAAAGGTCTAGACCTTCAAGAGCGAGGACGGGTCGAGTCTCGCCGATCTGCCTACAGATGCGTCAGCGAATAATCCAACACTTTGAGAAGAACATTCCCCAAAGACAAATCGGTAGGATTTTGGGTATTTCACCTTCTACAGTGCACAATATAATAAAAAGATTCAAGGAATCCGGTCGAATCTCAGTGCGTCAAGGGCGGGGCCGAAAACCACTTCTGAATGCACGTGATCTCTGATCCCTCAGACGTCACCGTCTTAAAAACCGTCATGAGTCTGTAACGGAGATCCTGACATGGGCTCGGGGATACTGTGGTAAAGCTTTGTCAACCAACACCATTCGCCGCTGCATCCACAGATGCAAGTTAAGACTTTACTATGCAAAGCAGAAGCTGTACATCAACACTGTCCAGAAACTCTGCCCGCTTCCAAGCTGTTATCAGCATCAGGTCCAATAGGCAGCGTCTGTCATGGTATGGGGGCGTGTCAGTGCCCATCATATGGGTAACTTGCACATCTGTGAGGGCAGCATTAATGCCGAGAGATATGTACACATTTTGGAGCAACATACTCTGCCATCCAGAGCAGGACAACGCCGGACCACATTCTGCCCGGATTACAAGCGCATGGTTGTGTAAGCAGAGAGTGCGGGTGCTAGCATGGCCTGCTGCGGTCCTGACCCGTCTCCCATTGAGAACGTGTGGCACGTTATGAAGTGCAAAATAAGGTGACGAAGTCCTCGTACAGTTATACTGCTGAAGAAATATGAAATGGATGAATGGGGAAAATTCCGCCTGCTAAACTTAACCAAGTGATGCCTTCACTCAGCGTCCAAATGCTTAATAAGTGTTATTAAAAGAAAAGGTGATGTTACACAGCGGTAAACAGTCGACTGTCCCAACTTTTTTGGAAAGTGTTGCAGTCATCAGAATTGAAATGAGTGTATATTTTCAAAAATAAATTGAATTCACAAAGTAAAATATCAAATAACGTGTTAATAATGTGTTTTCAGTATAGTAAAGGCTGAAATTTTCAGATGACACTTTTTTTTTTTTTTCATTTTCCATACTGTCCCAACATTTTCGGAATTGGGGTTGTAGAAACACATTTTCCAGATTGTCTGATGAGGAGAAATAATGTCAATATACACAATGCATACTTATATAAATTTCATTATTGCAGCAAACGGTGTGTGTGTGTGCGTGTGTGTGTGTGTGTGTGTGTGAGTGTTTGAGTGTGTGTGTGTGTGTGTGTGTATGTGCATATGTGTGTGCATTTGAGCACCAGGTGTGCACAGTGCTAGGTCGTGCAGGTGTGTCTTGTTCCAATTCCCTTTTGATGGTTCCCCTGGTTTTGGTACGTTACTATGGTGATCATAGTTGCTCTGTGATGCAGTAGAAACAGTAAGAGTAACACACTCCTGAGATACACACAGAGTGACACACTCCTGAGATACACACAGAGTGACACACTCCTGAGATACACACAGAGTGACACACTCCTGAGATACACACAGAGTGACACACTCCTGAGATACACACAGAGTAACACACTCCTGAGATACACACAGAGTGACACACTCCTGAGATACACACAGAGTAACACACTCCTGAGAGACACACAGAGTAACACACTCCTGAGATACACACAGAGTGACACACTCCTGAGATACACACAGAGTAACACACTCCTGAGATACACACAGAGTAACACACTCCTGAGATACACACAGAGTGACACACTCCTGAGATACACACAGAGTGACACACTCCTGAGTGACACACTCCTGAGATACACACAGAGTGACACACTCCTGAGATACACACAGAGTAACACACTCCTGAGATACACACAGAGTGACACACTCCTGACATACACACAGAGTGACACACTCCTGAGATACACACAGAGTGACACACTCCTGACATACACACAGAGTGACACACTCCTGACATACACACAGAGTGACACACTCCTGAGTGACACACTCCTGAGATACACACAGAGTGACACACTCCTGAGATACACACAGAGTAACACACTCCTGGGATACACACAGTTTGACACACTCCTGGGATACACACAGAGTGACACACTCCTGAGATACACACAGAGTGACACACTCCTGAGATACACACACAGAGTGACACACTCCTGAGATACACACAGAGTAACACACTCCTGAGATACACACAGAGTAACACACTCCTGGGATACACACAGTTTGACACACTCCTGAGATACACACAGAGTGACACACTCCTGAGATACACACAGAGTGACACACTCCTGAGATACACACAGAGTGACACACTCCTGAGATACACACAGAGTGACACACTCCTGAGATACACACAGAGTCACACACTCCTGAGATACACACAGAGTGACACACTCCTGAGATACACACAGAGTGACACACTCCTGAGATACACACAGAGTGACACACTCCTGAGATACACACAGAGTGACACACTCCTGAGATACACACAGAGTGACACACTCCTGAGATACACACAGAGAGACACACTCCTGAGATACACACAGAGTGACACACTCCTGAGATACACACAGAGTAACACACTCCTGAGATACACACACAGAGTGACACACTCCTGACATACACACAGAGTGACACACTCCTGAGTGACACACTCCTGAGATACACACAGAGTGACACACTCCTGAGTGACACACTCCTGAGATACACACAGAGTGACACACTCCTGAGATACACACAGAGTGACACACTCCTGAGATACACACAGAGTGACACACTCCTGAGATACACACACAGAGTGACACACTCCTGACATACACACAGAGTGACACACTCCTGAGTGACACACTCCTGAGACACACACAGAGTGACACACTCCTGAGTGACACACTCCTGAGATACACACAGAGTGACACACTCCTGAGATACACACAGAGTAACACACTCCTGAGATACACACAGAGTGACACACTCCTGAGATACACACAGAGTGACACACTCCTGAGATACACACAGAGAGACACACTCCTGAGATACACACAGAGTGACACACTCCTGAGATACACACAGAGTGACACACTCCTGAGATACACACACAGAGTGACACACTCCTGACATACACACAGAGTGACACACTCCTGAGTGACACACTCCTGAGATACACACAGAGTGACACACTCCTGACATACACACAGAGTGACACACTCCTGGGATACACACAGTTTGACACACTCCTGGGATACACACAGAGTGACACACTCCTGAGATACACACAGAGTGACACACTCCTGAGATACACACAGAGTGACACACTCCTGAGATACACACAGAGTAACACACTCCTGAGATACACACAGAGTAACACACTCCTGGGATACACACAGTTTGACACACTCCTGAGATACACACAGAGTGACACACTCCTGAGATACACACAGAGTGACACACTCCTGAGATACACACAGAGTGACACACTCCTGAGATACACACAGAGTAACACACTCCTGAGATACACACAGAGTAACACACTCCTGAGATACACACAGAGTAACACACTCCTGAGATACACACCTATTTATCTATTTGCGGTGATTCATTATGTGAATGAATTCATTCCGTTATCCACAAACAGCTGTATGAACTTGTCATGGCTGCTGAGCTTCCAGCCTCTCTACCACATCACTCTGAGAGAGAAAAAAAATTGAAGAGTTCATCTCAAGAGGCATTTGGGTTCTGGATAAAGTGCTCTAAACACACACACACACACACACACACACACACACACACACAATGATAGGGTCATGCTTCTAATGAAAGCAAAAAAATAAATAAATAAATAAAAAGAAGAAGAAGAAGAAGGAGAACTAAATAATAATAATAATAATAATAATTATTATTATTATTATTATTATTATTATTATTATTATTATTGAGGGTACATTATTGTTACCTATTTAATTATTTTACAACATATTTAAATTAACTGTATTTATAACATTTTCACATGTAATTATAAACTGAGCTTTTAAAAAGGTTCACAACATGTACATTATGTAAACTATAATTATAAATTAATTTGATTTCATTTTAAATGATTTTTAGACACACACACACACACACACACACACACACACAGAAGCAGTGTCAAGATATTTTAACTTAACTAAGAACTTTGTCTTAAAAATTATACAGTACATTGTGTGTGTGTGTGTGTGTGTGTGCGCGTGTGCACTTGCAAGTTCACCATGGTAGAGGCCTACTTTCACAGAGTTGAAAATAGCATAAAACAAGCAGAATGTGTGTGTGTGTTTTGCACCTGCGCATCATCCAGGGACATATTTTCTGTAAAGAAGTTGTGTGTGTGTGTGTATGTGTGTGTGTGTGTGTGTGTGTGTGTGGTGATTAAAAGCATTGCTGGGAGGAGTTCATAGATGAGACAGTTTGGCTGTAGTGAGTAAGGGAAGAATGGAAACTAGGGGACACTGGAATGTAGAAACTGTACCTAAAGGTCAGTTGGAAATAAATAGAACTATAGAGTACTATAATTATATAAGGACACTGTGGGGACAAGGAAACCAGAACACAAGGGGACACCGGAAGCTGTTGAAACAGGAAATTAGGGGACACTAAAGAACAAGCAAATTATGGGTCACTAAGCTAGGCAACAAAAAATTAGTGACATTGGAAATTATGGAAATTAGAAATTAGTGGATACTGGAAAGTAGTGAACATTCTAAACCAGGGGACAGTGGAATTTAGGAGATGGTGGAAACTACAAGACGGTGGAAACTAAAGGACGGAGGAAATTAGGAGACGGTGGAAACTACAGGACGGTGTAAACTACAGGACGGTGTAAACTAGGAGACAGTGGAAACTACAGGACAGTGGAAATTAGGAGACGGTGGAAACTACAGGACGGAGGAAACTATGGGATGGTGGAAACTAGGAGACGGTGGAAATTAGGAGACGGTGGAAACTAGGGGACAGTGGAAATTAGGGGACGGTGGAAACTAGGAAACGGTGGAAACTACAGGACGGTGGAAACTAGGAGACGGTGGAAATTAGGGGACGGTGGAAACTAGAGGACGGTGAAACTATTGGACAGTGGAAATTAGGGGACAGTAGAAACTGGGGGACGGTGGAAATTAGGAGACAGTGGAAATTAAGGGACGGTGGAAACTAGGGGACAGTGGAAATTAGGGGACAGTAGAAACTGGGGGACAGTGGAAATTAGGGGACAGTGGAAATTAGGGGACGGTGGAAACTAGGGGACAGTGGAAACTCGGGGACGGTGGAAACTAGAGGACGGTGGAAACTAGGGGACAGTGGAAATTAGGGGACGGTGGAAACTACAGGACGGTGGAAACTAGGAGACGGTGGAAATTAGGGGACGGTGGAAACTAATTACCAAACAAACTGTTGGAAAGTAAGACTGTGAACAAGAAATTAGAGACACTGAATAGTAATCGGTAATAAAATTAGTAGACACTGGAACTTAATGAGATGGGAAAGTAGGGAACACTGCAAACTAGGGTACACAAGACACTAGGGCATAAGCAAACCGGGGAACAAGCAAATTATGAGACACTAAACTATGAAAGAATTAGAGACAGTGGAAACTAGAAATTAAAATAGGAAATTAGGGGACAGTGGAAACGAGTGAACTATAGAATAGTAGACTGAGAAGTGCACTACATCCCCTGTTATCGAGTGTTTATTCATTATAACAGATACCATAACGCAGTTTGATGAGAACTGACCCCTCCCTGTGGCTCCATCCTCCATGCCAGTGTACTACATAAAACAGTAGCTAGTATTTAAGACACAACCATGTGGAAACTCACCATTAGAACAAGGTAATTACAACATGTAATCTCTCTCTCTCTCTCTCTCTCTCTCTATCTCTCTCTCTCACACACACACACACACACACACACACATACACAGAGCAACCAAAAATACTCATTTCTGATTAGTTTGTAGGTGTGTGTTATGTAATTATATTCTCATTAATATAATGCAGAGCAAGATAACACATTTGGGATGTAACTATAGCAACAATTCTGTTAGGGTAGTGTATTGGTATGTGGGCGGGGTTACGGATTGTCTGAAGTAGTTTATCCAATCACATGAATTTATGTAAATTATATAGCTGAAGGTAGCTCATCGGACATGAAACTAACTACAGTTCTAGTTATGTTTTATTCTATCTTATTTAAATTTTCATTATTTTATTATTTTATTTTTATTTCATTATATATATATATATATATATATATATATATATATATATATATATATATATATATATATATATATATATACAGTCTGTTCTGAAGTGAACCTGATTGTATTGTACTTTATCGCACGGTGGCAATAAATGTGTTAGGTTTTATTTTAGTATCTTGTAGACAGTAGATATTTTTCTGGTCTGTTCAGTCAGCTGTCACTCTCAACAGTAGATACGAGGTTTTTCTACCGTGCCTACACTCCACACTCTGCTGCTGGATATAAAAGATTAGGCTACTCCTACTTTATCTGGTAAAATAAAAGGATGTGCTGGATCAAGTGCTATTCTATGTGCTGCTGAATAATAAGTGTGGAAGTCATTGTTAAAGTAAATCAGTGATTATACAAGAAAAAATGTCCTTTAGTTCACAGCTGTGTAACCTGACTGAACCTTTAACTAGGCTCAAACACTACAGACTGTGTTTATATACCAGTAATAAGGCTGTGTGTGTGTGAGTGTGTGTGTGTGTGTGTGTGTGTGTGTGTGTATGTGTGTGTGTGTGTGTGTGGTAGGGGCTGTGGGAGAATGTTATATCTCTGCCTGTGTATGACAGGGTTTCCATGACAACAGCATCAGAAAAAGACACTTCGATCTACAGTGGGTCGGTGTGATAAATTTAAGTGTGTCTGAGAGAGAGAGAGAGAGAGAGAGAGAGAGAGAGAGAGAAAGACTAGAAAACTAGCTGGAAAGTAGGGGGCAGCAGAAACTAGGGGAAACTGTTGATTGGGAAACCGGAAAAAGAAAAGAACAGATAAATGAGAGACAATCAAAACTAAGAGAGACTGGACACTAGGAAATAGACACAAATTGGGAGACACTGGAAATAAGGGACACTGGAAAATATGGGACAGGAGAAATTAGCAAACTGGGACAATGCAAACTAGGAGACACTGGAACACAGGAAACAGTACAAATTAGTTGACACTGGAAACTAGAGGACAGGGGACACTAGAAGAAACTGGAAATTAGGGGACAGTACAAAATAGGAACTACTGGAAAAGCGAGAAAAGACGAAATGAAAGGACTGAAGGCTAGGAAAGACTGGAAACTAGGGACAGTTGAACTTGGGCACAGTACAAACCAGTGGACACTGGAAACCAGGAGACAGTATTAACTATGGGTCACTAGAAACCTGGATATACTGGACACTGGGAGACAGTACAAAATAGGAGACATTTGAAATTAAAGGAAACTGGAAACTAGCACACTTCACTTCCTAAATATTAAGATATCAATAATCCTGATCCTAACCTTTCTGGTCAGAATACTTTTTTTTTTTTTTTTTAAACAAATTTGGAAATAAACTGTAGATGAAGATGTTAATGTCGTCGCTCCATCTCCTCCATCTCTCATTTCTGCTCTGGCTGGTTGTCAGGAGAAACTCAGAGCAGGGTGTTTAAAGACTTTAAGGCTCCGTTTCCACAATAATCATCATTCAGATGAAGAGAAAGTCGATTTTAGAGTAATTTTAGAGTAAAAGTTAAAGTCCTGTAGTTTGGGGACATCGGGTCTGTTCTTGGACATGATTAGCGGTTGGTGAAATAAAAACGCGGTAGACGTGCTAAAAGCATTTTCACGTCTGATGCTGAGTCAGTCATCTGCCCACACAGACACACACACACACACACACACACACACACACACACACACAGAGAGAGGCCTCATTACCTGCAGCTCTCTTTCACACCACTGTTGCGTGTGTGTCCTTACAGAAGAAACACACAGTGGAAGTCACTTCTAGCAGGATTGGACTCTACAATATACAACACCGGTGAAACATGTAAAGGTTCAGAAATAGTAAACAAAAGAAAGTAATAATTAGTAGAATATCCACACTGCAGTAAACCAATAAAACATATATCATAACATAAGCAGGATATATATATATATATATAGAGAGAGAGAGAGAGAGAGAGAGAGAGTCTAAAACTTATAACAGATAATAAAAATTAAAAATGCATAAAATCAGATAAGAAGTAAATCATTTTAAAGTCAAACTTACATTACTACAATTAATTTACAATGATAAATAATCTAAAGTAATTAGTGAAACAGTTGCATTATTAATAAATTCATTGTTATTAAGCAAGTAACGTTTAAAGATTAAAACAAATGAATTATATAATAAATCAACTTACATTTAAATTCAAAAAGAGGCAAATGTTTAATTAAGTACAACTTATCTATTAATTAACTAGTCTTATTAACTATTCAGATAATTACTGTATGTTGCCATTAATGCAATGTTAGGTATTTAAATACACACATAATATTAAAAACATCAAAAATATCAAATAACATAATTAACTACTTAAAGAGTGAAACAGTCCTAAACAGTGAAATAGTAACATAATCCATCCATCTTCTATACCGCTTTCCTACAGAGTCACGGGGAACCTGGAGCCTATCCCAGGGAGCATGGGCACAGGGCGGGGTACACCGTGGACAGGGTGCTAATCCATCGCAGGCACATGAAATAATAACACAAATAGTCAAAATCTCGCATTAGAATGAAATATATACAGCACAGTAAATAACAAGCAGGTTTGGATATATAAAACGATATTAGATTTATAAAAGTGGTATTGCTTTGTATTGTTATTTATATTGTCAAATACTGTAGCTACGTACTAATTTAATACTGAAATACTTAATTATCTAAATAGTTGCGATAAGGATAAATACATCACTAGCGAAATTAATACATTCGTTACATAAATAGTCATAAAATGTATCACAACATTTAACAAAATGATTAATTTCAATAATTAATATGAAATATATTAATATTGAATATTAACATAATCTCAGGCTAATGGTCAAATACTCAAAATTAAATCATTCTAAATAAATAAATAATTCTATAACAGTCAGTAATGTTGAAAAATCAATGTGAGGCAGTCTAATTAGTTTATTCTGTTTAACTCTGCCAGAATTAATGTGTAATCCTAATGGAGTCTTAGCAAGACCAGCTCAGTGTGTGTGTGTGTGTGTGTGTGTGTGTGTGTGTGTGTGTAAGCGCTGAGCTGGTCTCAGTAAATCCGTCAGTCCGGTTTGGATTAAGAAAGACAGAGAGAGAGAGATGGAGCGGAAACACGGACTTACAGCAAAGCTAGAGTAGAGGTGACGTAGTAACACAGCTATGAGCCAACCACACACACACACACACACACACATACACACACATACACACACACCCACACACACACGTACACAAACACACACACACACATACAACATCTCTCTCACAAATTAGAAACTTAGGTAAGATACACACATATACTGTACATCCCCCACCACCAGCACACACTGTTGCAATGAGCAGATTTCCACAGCAGGAACCAGGGCTAATTTTAGTTCCTGCAACAGAATCAGTACTTTTCTGTGGGCCAGGAACTATTAAGCTTGCAGTACTGTACTGTCAAAACAAGCTTTACAGAATAACATGTGCTCAGGTTTCTATCAGTGTTGACAGGATGTAGGCATCCTCCCAAAGCACTTGCAGAATCTCTTATTTGTTCCTTTGGTGTAATATAATTACAGTTACCCTGTAGTTCCTCCTACTTTAAAATCAATGTGAGCTACAGTCTGCATGGATCAGACTCCCAAGAGATGGGACTTAACTTCATCTTTGGGGATCAAGCGTTGTTCAGAGGGAGCAGCTGCAACCCTGTGCTACCCACGTGGCCAAACTCCAGGAACATACTTTTATGTACGCTCTCCCAGGGCGGGAAGCAGAAAAAACCGCTCAAAATGTGAAGTTTGATTTAAAAAAGCTTCATTAATCTCACCACCATGTAAACACAACGGAGAAGAAGAGACAGCTTCAATCCTAAAGTGCACTGTTATATCATCAGAGTCATTCCTGTGAACCAAATCCATCTAGTTCCTCAAAAGATTCTGGAACCCTTAGTGGAAACATGCCTTTAGCCCTAATTGCCTAGTTTCACACACAGCGGTGCCTGTTTGACCCCTTAAGCACTTTTGGCACCAAACAAATTCCAAAAAGCTCAAAGCCATCATTCCTTCTCTGTCTCTCAGTGTACTGTTAGTGTATTACATTATATCCTGGAGCTCAAAGGCCTCTTAACACACAACCATATGTTTCCCCAAACAGCCATATGCCTAATCGACCTGGTTACACGCACACACACACACACACCAGTACACACACACACACACACACACACACACCAGTATACACAGGCTTTTGCTTTTCCCTTCACTGCTTAAAATAAAACACAGCAGAAAGTCTTAAAACCACTAAATTACTGTGTGTGTGTGTGTGTGTGTGTGTGTGTGTGTGTGTGTGTGTGTTGGGGGTGGAAAAGCATGTGAAGTGATGTTGAATTTTAACCTCTCGGTCTGAGACACTAGCACGACTATCTCTCTTAATGGTCCTGCTCCTGCTATCCTGAAGCCCAAAAGCTCTGCCCTGAAGTCTACCTTCTACCATTCTCTCCATGCTCAAGGCCTGTGAGCTCCTGCTGCCATCCAGAGTTCTCTAAGGTCCTACTTCTGTCCCAAGGTCAGAAGAAATGCAGGTGAGGAGGTGCAGCAGCTAACGGACTCGTGCAGAGCCAACAACCTGTCTCTGAATGTGGACAAACCAAAAGAGATGGTTGTTGACTTCAGGAGAGCACGGAGAGACCACTCTCTGCTGAACATCGATGGCTCCTCCGTGGAGATCGTCAAGAGCACCATATTTCTTGGTATTCACCTGACGGAGAACCTCACCTGGTCCCTCAACACCAGCTCCATAGCCAAGAAAGCACAGCAGCGTTGCTACTTTCTGTGAAGGCTTAAAAAACCCATCTCCCACCCCTCATCCTCGCCACATTCTACAGAGGAACTATTGAGAGCATCCTGAGCAGCTGCATCACTGTGTTGTTCAGAAATTGCACCTCATCGGATCGCAAGACCCTGCAGCGGATAGTGAAGACAGCTGAGAAGATCATCGGGGTCTCTCTCCCCCCATCACAGACATTTACACAACACGCTGCATCTGCAAAGCCACCAGCATTGTGGACGACCCCACACACCCCTCACACACACCATAAACCCCCCGCACACCCCTCACACACCCCTCACATCCCTCACACACACCTCACACCCCTCACACACCCCTCACATCCCTCACACACACCTCACGCCCCTCACACACCCTTCACACACCCCCCACTCGCCTCTCACACACCACACACACCCCTCACACACACCTCACACGCCCCTCACACACACCCCACACACCCCTCACACACTCTTCAACCTGCTGCCGTCTGGAAATCGGTACTGAAGTATTCAGGCCCTCACAACTAGACTGTGTAACAGCTTCTTCCCCCAAGCCATCAGACTCCTCAATACTCAGAGACTGGCAAATTTTTCACATTTCTGTATCGATTACCTGCATTTTTTTGCTGCTACTGTAAACAAATATCATATTTAATTTCTTGTCAGTATTACACACTTTACCTGGCTGCTACTACAATAACTGCTGTGTCCATATATGGTATAAGCTAATCTTCTGAATACTATAGTATGTTATGTTTTCATTCACAGCATTTTTTTAATATATCGTTATCCTTCTTCACTACCTGTTATATGAGACACTTCCACACTAACACTGTGTACTGGTCGGCACTACATTGTCACTTACTGTGCCTATTGTCCTGTTTCAGTAGTATTGTACTGTCTTGTGTTGTTAGCACACACTTGTATGTGGACTTTATGTAAAAATGTGTAGACCTTATATAGTTCTGTGTCTCATGTGGTTAGTGTGTTGTTTTATGTAGCACCATGGTCCTGGAGGAACGTTGTTTCATTTCACTGTGTACTGTACCAACTGTATAAGGTTGAATTGACAATAAAGCCACTTGACTTGACTTGAAGGTCTACAACTTCCTTCTCTTGTTCTTTATGGATGCTTTTCTGAGGATAACAAATTCCATATCCCATCTGGGGAACTACAGCCTTCTGCTCCTACCTGGATCTTACTCTTGGCCTGAGGACTTATACTGTCTTAAGGTTTAAGGCCTGCAGTCTCCTGATCTTATCCTGAGGGCTGCAAATTCCTGTTCTCATACAGAGGCACACATGCTACAGCCCTTGTCCTGAGGTATTATTACACTTTTAGTATTTCAAACAGCATGGAAGGAGAGCCTACTGAACTATAGAAAATATCTTAGTGATGCTAGAAAAGTCTCTCTATCCACCTTAATAGACGATAACAAAAACAATTCTAGATTTGAATTTGAACTGAAACAATTTCTATTCAACACAGTAGCAAAATTCACTAGGAATAAAACCACTACAGAAAGAAGCACACAATCACAATCATTACATAGCAGCGAAGATTTCATGAATTGTTTCATTGGCAAAGTTGAAAATATTAGATGTGAAATTCAGGCTATTAAATTAAAACCAGACAGTATTATAACTAACCCTATAGATGATAATATAGCAATATCAGATCAATGTTTAGAATGTTTTACTCCCCTTAGAGAGACCAAACTAGCTTCATTAATCTCTTCAGCGAATTCATCAACCTGCATACTAGATCCTGTACCTACATGTTTCTTTAAACAGATTTGTCTTGGAGTAATTGAACAGCTTTTAAATATAATCAATTCTTCCCTTAGCACTGGCTATGTACCTAAATCACTGAAATTAGCAGTTATTAAACCCCTGATTAAAAAACCTGACCTTGTCCCCTTTCAACTGTCCAGCTATAGACCAATATCAAATCTCCCCTTCATCTCTAAGATCTTAGAAAAGGTTGTAGCAAAGCAGTTAATGTCGTACTTACATCGAACAATATTCATGAAATGTATCAGTCAGGATTTAGACCCCATCATAGCACAGAGACAGCGTTAGTTAAAGTAGTAAATGACCTACTACTGACCTCTGATCAGGGTTGTGTCTCGCTGCTTGTGTTACTCGACCTTAGTGCAGCTTTTGATACTATAGATCACACTATTCTCCTTGATAGATTAGAAAATGTTGGCATTAAGGGAACAGTCCTCTCCTGGCTCAGGTCTTATCTGACCGATCGTTATCAGTTCGTAGATGTAAATGGAGACTTCTCCATGCATACCGAGGTTAAATTTGGTGTTCCACAAGGTTCTGTTTTAGGCCCACTGCTTTTTACTTTATATATGCTACCTCTAGTCAAATTATTCGTAAACATGGAATTAGCTTCCACTGTTATGCTGATGGTACACAGCTGTATGTTTTCAGACAGCAGCTTAGTAAAGTTGAGGAATGTGTAAAGGACATTAGACGTTGGATGCTAATTAACTTCCTCTTACTTAATTCTGATAAAACAGAAATACTTGTATTAGGACCATGTGTAGCTAGAAGTAATCTTTCTGATCTCACAGTAACTCTGGATGGTCTTTCTGTTTCATCATGTGCATCAGTAAAAGACTTTGGAGTGATTATTGACTCCAGTCTATCATTTGATGCTCATGTAGATAATATTACTAGGATAGTCTTCTTTCATCTCAGAAATATTTCTAAAATAAGAAATATATTGTCACTACATGATGCAGAAATATTAGTTCATGCTTTCGTCACCTCTAGACTAGATTACTGTAATGCCTTACTGTCTGGATGTTCCAGTAGGAGCATAAACAAACTCCAGTTAGTCCAGAATGCAGCTGCTAGAGTCCTTTCTAGAACCAGAAGATACGACCACATCACCCCGATCTTATCCACACTGCATTGGCTCCCAGTGAAATCTCGCATTGATTATAAAATACTATTATTGACCTATAAAGCTCTGAATGGTCTCGCGCCACAGTACCTGAGCAAACTTTTGGCCTTTTATCATCTGCCACACTTACTTAGATCAAAAGATGCAGGCTATTTGTTGGTACCTGGAATAGTGAAGGCTACAGCAGGGGGAAGAGCTTTCTCTTATAGAGCCCCACAGTTATGGAACAGTCTTCCTATTAGTGTTCGGGACTCAGACACAGTCTCAGTGTTTAAGTCTAGGCTTAAAACATATTTATTTACTCAAGCTTACCATGACTAGACTTTCTGTTATGCAAAGTACAGAGTCTTATCCATCACGGGATAGTAAGCATACCTAACAATCTTTCTCTCTCTTTACCTCCCTCTCTCCTTCTGTCGAGCCGCACATGATTTTATGGAGATGCCAGTGATCCTGACCCTTTCTGGTCTCCGGACCTGCCTGATCTATCCTGATGCCCTACCTCTGGATGGAGCTCTCATCAACTGGAGGCTACATTCTGCCACTGCGGACAACCCGCAGTGCAGCCTGGAGATAGCTGAGGACGGTACCACTTGAAGTACCATGGAAATGGATTTGGACTTCAATTCCACATGGACATTCTCGCTGTGGTTGCTGGAACTACAGTTGCTGCTATGGCCTTGGGACTGCAATTACCACATGCAGTTTTACACTCAGGTCTCCTTTAGTGAACAGTGGACTAGTTCAACAAACAGACTTCATATAAAATGAACTTTCTTTTACTTTTACACCATCCGTCCTTACCCAGATGAGGATGGATTCCCTTCTGAGTCTGGTTCCTCTCAAGGTTTCTTCCTCATGTCATCTTAGGGAGTTTTTCCTCACCACCGTCTCCACCGGCTTGTTCAATAGGGATAAATTCACAAGCTTAAAATCTCTGTCCTGTGTTTATATGTTTCTGTAAAGCTGCTTTGAGACAATGGGCATTGTTAAAAGATGATTAGATCTACAAGCTCTTACACCTGTCCTAAGGCTCCTGCCTTCCTCCTGAAGTCTACAAACCCCTGCTACTTGTCCTGGTTGGTTTACAAGCTTCAGCTCCCATCCAGTAGCCCACAAGCTACTGCCTGTGTCCTGAACTCTGCGTGTTCCTGCTTCTGTCCTAAAGTCCATATGTTCCTGCTCCCATCCTGAGGTCTGCAAACCCCGGCTCTTGTTTTAAGATCTTCCAGCTATTGTCTGTTCCTAAAGCCAAGAAGAAACTACTTTTATTCCATTCATGGTTCCTCTTGTCTTTAGGGCTACAAAAGTCTTGTCCTAGTATATACTGTATAACCTAATTTTCTCCTGATGAAGTAGACAAGCTCTTGTTCTGGTCCTCAGGACCAGGTCCTGCTTACATCCTAGAATCTACAGGTTTTTAAAATATAGTGAAAATGTTGCAGAAGCTTTCATTTTAGTCTCTATTGAGACTCCAGGCCACAGAGGGCTGTGGCATCTTTAAGATCTAAATTTGTGTTCTTCTGACAATAGGGAGAACACTTCTCTATTGCACCATTCAAGAGTCCTGGTCCTATTTCAAAGTCTACAAGCTCATGCTGCTGTTCTGAGGTACAGTTGCAATCAAAATTATTCAATCCCCATTGCAAATCAGGTTAATTGTCAAAAGCTATTTGCAATGAACAAATCAAACAAAAGCAATTGAAATAGTTAGACACAACAAATGCTTCAAGTGGTTTCCCCAAATTCAACTGAAAATGCAACTTATAATGACTTCTCCAGTTTCAAAATTATTCACCCCCCTGAATAGAATCCCTCACAACAGCACAAATATGCAGACCAGGTGTTGTCTCAAACACACCTGATGCAACTAATCAAGGGCTTCATTAGTTGCACCAGGTGTGCTTGAGCTGAAACACATGAAATACCTGAACTGGCTAGGGGGCAGAAAATATATGAAATACCTGGACTGGGTAGAAAAAGGAAGCTATCAATAGCTGCAAGCAGATTTCTGAGAAGGCAGGTTGTGAAAAACCCTCAAGTGACTGCAAAAGACCTGCAGCAAGACTTGGTGTAACAGACACTGAGGTTTCAGTGAGCACAGTAAGGCGGGTACCAAACGCAGAAAGTTTCCATGCCAGAACTCCAAGACGTTCACCACAACTGACCCAAAAGCACAAGA
This sequence comes from Ictalurus furcatus, assembly GCF_023375685.1. NCBI lineage: Eukaryota > Metazoa > Chordata > Actinopteri > Siluriformes > Ictaluridae > Ictalurus > Ictalurus furcatus. Next base: position 38,216,384 of record NC_071255.1, read on the forward strand.
AAAGTCGCTCAAAATCATATAAATAAGCCATAGAAGTTTTGGGATTCTGTTCTGTGGAGCAATGAAACAAAACTGGAACTTTTCAGCACGATGGATCAGGGGTATGTCTGGAGGAAGAAGAATGAAGAAAGAATACTCTGTCCACAGTCAAACATGGTGGTGGCTCGGTGATGCTCTGGGGCTGCTTTGCATCCTCTAGCACTGGAAACCTGCAGCGTGTGGAAGGCGAGATGGATTCAGTGAAGTATCAGGAAATCCCAGGAGAAAACTTCATGCTGTCTGTGAGGAAGCTGAAGCTTGGGCATCACTGGACCTTCCAACAGGACAATGATCCCAAGCATACCTCAAATTCCACCAAGGCTTGGTTACAAAAGAATTCAAGGAAGATTCTACAGGGCCATCACAGTCACCTGACTTGAACTCCATAGAAAATCTCAGGTGGGATTTGAAGAAGGCGGTTGCAGCACGCAAACCCAAGAATATTACTGAACTGGAGGCCATTGCTCATGAGGAACTGGATAAGATTCCTCAGGAATGCTGCAGAAGCTCTGCGTCTCGTTTGCAGCAGGTCATAACAGCAAACGGTGCTCTCCTAAGTACTAAAGATGCTTGACATGAAGGGGTTGAATAATTTAGAACTGGAGAAATCATTATAAGTTGCATTTTCAGTTGAATTTGGGGAAACCACTTGAAGCATATTTCAATTGCTTTTGTTTGATTGTTTGTCGCAAACAGCTGAAAGTCTGTAAATTTTGACAATAAACCTGATTTGCACTGGGTGTCTAATCATTTTGATTGTAACTGCATACTGGTCCTGTATCCTGGGGAGTAGAAGCTTTTATCTTACATGCTTCGGCTCCTGTCCTGAAGTGTGCGTGCTCCTGTTTCTTTCCTGAGGTCGACCAGTTCCTATCCTGAGGTTTAAAGCTACTAAACCCTTCCTGGGGAATTGATATCCCTGTGTTTGTCCTGAGGTGTGGTAATTCTTAAGGAAGCTTGGTTCCATCTTCAGGAGGTTTTCCTCACCACCTGGGTTGCTCACTAGGAGGCGTGATGATGTCTGTACTGTATAAATGATACATGTAAAATATTCTCAGTCTCCCTCTCTCTCTTTCTCTCTCTCTCTCTGTCTCTCTCTCCCTCTCTCTCAGACACACACACACTTCCTGTATTCCTGTAAAGAGAGGGTCAGTGAGAAGTTTTGGACTAAAGTGGGTTCAACCGACAGATGGAGTGAGGAATCCCTGGGAGCCCGACCTGCTACAAATAGCACACACACACACACCCACACACTAAAAACATTTGCTTTACATATTCATACTGTACATTCACATACAAACACTTTCACTGGTGCAGTGATTATACAGACATAGCACAAACAGATGGTAGAATAGCACCAAAAAAGAGCACACTGCACATGTTTTTGTCCATGATGCCATGGGGCTGGCACCGAGTCAGAACCCTCACAGAGGAACCCACTGAGAATGGGCCAATTATGGCACAGATCAGCCACAGGAGCTGTCCAATCATATCAGACCTAAACCCTGCAGGAAGCAGCATGGTGAGAGACTACAGTGAGTGTGTGAGTGTGTGTGTGTATTGAGGTGGGGGGACGGGGGTTGGTTGGTTAGGTTGGTTGGTTAGAGATAAACAGACTCATCACTGCTCGAAACTAACAACCATAAACCCTCAAATCAGAGAGCTAACCTCTGACACAGGCTTTAAAGTATAATCCTTCACTTTTAACACTATTTCTTAAATTCTAAGTGTAATTCTGTATGGATATATTCAGAGTTTAAAAGTTATATCAATATTTACACAGCAAAAGTTCCTCATATTCAGATTCGAGATTTTCTGAGCCCCTGAGTGAGAGAGATCACATTTTTCATCTTTGCTCTCAAATGTTATATGATTTACAATTTCATTAGTATATCACCTTATTCCCATAGCTGTGAAACTATTTAAGTATATAAGTAGTTATCATGTGTGTGTGTGTGTGTGTGTGTGTGTGTGTGTGTGTGTGTGTGTAGTTAACTATTCACTGCAGCTTCAGCGATACTGTAATTCTGTAACATTCAAGTAAATGAATCATGAATTTATTTCAGTTAACAGATTGAATGTACTGTATAATAGAGAAGATGAGAAAGGCAGTGAGAGAGAAGGAGAAACAGAGAGAGGGAGAGACAGAGAGAGAGAGAGAGGGGAGGTTAAAGGTGACGGAGAGGGGAGTGTGTGGAGAGAGATCGAAAGATAAAGTGATAGTGTGGTGAGAGAACGAGTGGAAAGGTGAGCTGGAGAGACAGTAAGGTGACAGGGTCGGTCGTCTGGGGGGGGCCGATAGTTTTTCACACTCACGGAGCCACATTGATAGAAGCTTTTAACACACACTGTGAAAGACTCGCACACATATTTACACACAAGGGC
>NC_071255.1:38231307-38233807 GCF_023375685.1 Ictalurus furcatus
GGCCATGTTAGTGTTATACAGTAATAAACACATGGAGGCAGGAGCAGCTGATCAGTGCCACTTTTAAACATTACCTTAACCCTGTGCTGTTATTATAACCTCCTCCACTCTTCTGGGAACGCTCTCCACTAGATTTTGGGGCGTGGCTGTGGGGATTAGTGATTCAGCTACAAGAGCGTTAGTGAGGTTGAGGTCAGGTGCTGATGATGATGTGAGGAGACTCCAGTTCCAGTTCATCCCAAAGGTGTTCAGTGGGGTTGAGGTCAGGGTTCTGTGCAGGACACTCGAGGAGTTCTACCTCCTTCCAACCTTCACACACCACGTCTTCATGGAGCTCGCTTTGTGCACTGTGTGTCTCGCTGGAACAGTGTTTGGGTTCCTCTTAGTTCCAGTGAAGGGAAACTGTAACGCTACAGCGTACAGAGACGTTCTATAGATTTCTATACAACTGTGTGCTTCAGACTTTGTGGTAACAGTTTGGGGAAAAACCACATATGGGTGTGATGATCAGGGGTGCACTTACTTTTGTTTGTATGGTGTAGGATCACTTGAAACATTAACACAAATTTCACAGACATGAAAGCAGGTGCTATGATTGAACTAAAATGTAGATTACAGCTCCTCTGATCATGTTGTCTCATTTCCAATTGAAACCAAACAGAGAAATCTAGAACCACAAGTACTATAGAACCACACTGAGGAGTCTACAACAGTACTGAGGACCCTAGAGCCACAGCAAGATTTTTAGAACCGCCTTAATGACTCTAGAACCACACTGAGGAGAATAGAACCACACTGCGGATTCTAAAGTAACTCTGAGGATTAAAGTGTCAACCTGAAGATCAGAGCTGTAACCAGAATTTCAAGAACCATACAGAGAATTCTACAGCATTATTGAAATTTTTAGAGTATTTCAGAGCTATTCCAGGCATTCTAGAACCATACTGAGCCATACTGAGGGTTCTAGAACCATACTGAGCCATACTGAGGGTTCTAGAACCATACTGAGACATACTGAGGGTTCTAGAACCATACTGAGACATACTGAGGGTTCTAGAACCATACTGAGCCATACTGAGGGTTCTAGAACCATACTGAGCCTTACTGAGGGTTCTAGAACCATACTGAGACATACTGAGGGTTCTAGAACCATACTGAGCCTTACTGAGGGTTCTAGAACCATACTGATATGATGCTTACTAATCCACAAATTCATTATTTAAAATATTAGTGAGTAAATAGAAACTAGAATATTTAACATGCTGTTATGGAATGGAATGTGTATGTGTGTGTGTGTGTGTGTGTGTGTGTGTGTGTGTTAGTTATATGTGATATCATTGTCCCGCTGCGAGCTTTTGGAAAACCCACACACTGAAACTTGAACTTGCACTCATAGAGAACTGATGTGGGGGCATGCTACTACACTAGTGTGTGTTTGTGTGTGTGTGTGTGTGTGTGTGTGTGTGTGTGTGTGTGTTTCTCTCTCTAAATCAGGTGTCTTGTTTTTGTGGTGTAACACACATGCTGACTAATGTCCAAATTACAGTACACACTCGTAGTGGTAGCACGACTCACACATAACTCGATCATGAAGAACACATGACTCATACACTTCACATTTTCACTATCAAGTGTGTGACAGAGTTAACAAACATGCACTAGCGTGCTAGCATGTTATCAGACTCAGTTAGCATTTTATCATTACATTACAACATTTGGCAGACGCCCTTATCCAGAGCAACGTACAATCTCTATTTATACAACTGAGCTGATGAGGGTTAAAGGCCTTGTTCAAGGGCCCAACAGTGGCAGCCTGGCAGCGCTGGGAGTTAAACTCACAACCATCCAATCAGAAGTGGCTGAGCCACCACTTTCCCTTATCAGACTCAGTTAACACGTTATCAGACTCAGTTAGCACGTTATCAGACTCAGTTAGCACCTTATCAGACTCAGTTAGCATGTTATCAGACTCAGTTAGCACATTATCAGACTCAGTTAGCACCTTATCAGACTCAGTTAGCATGTTATCAGACTCAGTTAGCACGGTATCAGACTCAGTTAGCACCTTATCAGACTCAGTTAACACGTTATCAGACTCAGTTAGCACGGTATCAGACTCAGTTAGCACCTTATCAGACTCAGTTAACACGTTATCAGACTCAGTTAACATGTTTTCAGACTGAGCACCTTATCAGACTCAGTTAACACGTTATCAGACTCAGTTAACATGTTTTCAGACTGAGCACCTTATCAGACTCAGTTAACACGTTATCAGACTCAGTTAGCACGTTATCAGACTCAGTTAACACGTTATCAGACTCAGTTAGCACGTTATCAGACTCAGTTAGCACATTATCAGACTCAGTTAGCATGTTATCAGACTCAGTTAACACGTTATCAGACTCAGTTAGCACGTTATCAGACTCAGTTAGCACGTTATCAGACTCAGTTAGCATGTTATCAGACTCAGTTAACACGTTATCAGACTCAGTTAGCACGT
>NC_071255.1:38238807-38251307 GCF_023375685.1 Ictalurus furcatus
GGTTCCGTCTACGCCGCGTTGCAGCTCTAAAGACATGCTCGAGAACAAGTGCGTGTCTGCTGCCGACAACGCCTCCACGTTCTGCTACGAGAACGAGCTGGCGCTGCTGAACCGTGACGAGGAAGATGAGCAGGAATGCACCCAGAGAGAACGGCAAGACTTTAAACATGTGTCTCGGAGCCTCGAGCAAAGGTCGTACCGTCGCGAGTCTGAGATTTAACCCCCTTTGACCGTTTAGTTTAACAATGCAGAACAATGCAAAAGTGCCATAATGAGAGGCTTGGAACTGTGCACATCAGTGTGAGAGTGTGTGCATGTGTGCGTGTGTATGTGTGCGTGTGTATGTGTGTATGTGTGTGTGTGTGTGTGTGTGTAAGTCTGAGTGTGAGTGTGTGAGTGAAATGCTAAAAGAGAGATGATGCACAGTTCGGGCCAGAGACTTTTTTTAAAATCCTGCACGGAAACTTGAATCTTTTCCTCCTTCTTGTTTTATTTATTTTTCATAAATCTAGTTTAGTTCAAATCTGATCTTCTGAATTTGTAAATATTTTTGCGTAGATAGGTTACGAATTTGTGTGGATTATTGCTTTCGTTCTAGAGAGAGAGAGAGACAGAGAGAGAGAGACAGAGTGTGTGAAAGAGGAAGGTTTCTTTTTCTTTTCTTTTTGTCTAGCACTACTGATTCCAAATGCCCACAAACACACACACACACACACACACACACACACACACACACACACATACAGTACAAGCATGACAGATTCCCTTTTAAAGTTGCACCACCTAAACAAACAGAAATGTCTGAGTGTGTGTGCGACCAAGCACTAAATTTCATTAAAAACATAAATAGAAACCCAGACAGGCTCACTCACACACACACACACACACACACACACACACACACACACACACACACACACTGTTGAGTGGGAGTCTCTATATTTATCTATAGCATGTCCTGATTTTCCATTCCTTGGCGTTCCCGAAACAATGAGGGGGCGGAGCTAATATTAAATTTGACCAGCCAATGGTAAAGCTGATTATATGACATGAGCATTAGCTAATGTTAGCTACCCTGCTAGCAAACCCAAGCTAGATAACATTATGTAAAAAGAAAGTAAATAGACTAGGGCTGATGTCACATGACCAGGTTTGCAATTGGTTAATCAAAATGCAACTTAAGCTCCACCCCTTTTCCCACAGACAAAGCTATCAGTCTACCAATCGTGGACGTACAATAAATTATGGCATAGAGTTACAATTAATAATAATAACGACTAGACAAGTGAAAAGAAATGGCTGGCACTGTCATATAATCAAGTTTGTGACTGGCTGATCAAATGTAAACTAAGCCCCCCCCCTTTTTGACCCTCAGCAAAAGAATCAGAACGTGCTTCTTTCTATGAATTTAATTTGACATGCGTATAAATGTTTTAAGTACTTTAAATATTCATTTGATTGTATCCCCCCTTTAATATTCAAACCTCAGGGCCAGAATGAGGCTGCTGTATGTGTGTGTGTGTGTGTGTGTGTGTGTGTGTGTGTGTGTGTTTGAGCTATTTCTCTGCTATTTGAGACTTTTTAGCACACAATTACACAATAAATGCAGAATAAATGCAGAGCTGATACAATATGCAACACCAGTGTGTAACAGGTGCTTATAATACAAGTACAACACCAGTGTGTGCACTATTACACATCTGTAATAAACAATTATGATGTTCAGGTTTAATCACAACGTTGAAAAGTTATTTTATTACCCAATAAAATATTCAGTTTCAGAAAGCATAGAGTACCATATGGCAGATCTCAGTGCTGTAATGAATCACTGAGTGAATGAAATAAACAGGGTGTAAATGTGATGAACAGCTGGAACAGCAGCTGAACTGTCTGATCAGACCCAGCTTTATTTACCCCAGTGACCCAGCTTTATTTACCCCAGTGACCCAGCTATATTTACCCCGGTGACCCAGCTTTATTTACCCCGGTGACCCAGCTTTATTTACCCCGGTGACCCAGCTTTATTTACCCCGGTGGTCTGAAGTGAAGTGAGGATGCGGGTTGTTAAGAATGAGTTTATGCTTTACTTTAAGGTGTGAGTAGATGTGTGCATCAGGACCAAAGCATTGCACGAGCAGGTGTGTTTTTACTTTAATACAGGTGTCTGATATACAGCGTACTGCATAAAGCAAGTCCGTACTCATTAACATGGGAAATGTACCGCTTACTCGCGTGGCGTTTACCACGTTCCTGCTTTATCCTGGTCAGAGTTATGACTAATTTGTTTATATTTTGAGACGTATGAACAACTATCTGGTGAAACTTTCTGTGGTCAGACATGCTAACATGAAGCGCCATTACTAAACAAAACATACCCACGACAAACTGTCTCATGTAAGTCAGTACAGAGTTTTTTCATGGTTGTTGTGGCCAAAGATGCTTGTGAGTTTTTTGTGCTTTTTTTGTGAAAAACTACTTGAATTGGTGAAATCGCACAAAATTGTTCTGCGCACTCTTTAGCCGCGATGTTTGTTGGTAAACGAGACCTTTCAGCTGTTCTTATGTGAATTGAAGAGGGATTTGGCTGAATGCGCATTGTGATGATGTCACAGGATGCGTCTCGACCCGAATCTGCTGAAAATCTGCGGTTATTTTGAAGAATTGCAAGTTCCTCTGAATATCAAGTTTGCTTGCTTTTGCGTTCATTTCTGCGATCGCAAAATCACGGAATCCTGAAAGGACTATTATGCATAGCAATAAAATAATGTAAAATAAAATAAGGTTAAGCATTATAAGGTGAGATTTGTTTCAGCTATGTTAGACGCATATCTGGACCTTCATAAGTAACACATTAGATGTAGCTGGACCTTTAATTCAGTACCCCTGGCATAGAGTGTAGGGTGTAGGGGACTTGGGATGAGCTATGAGATTAATGTGATGTACAGACTCCACTAGCAGGGTTTAGGGTGTAGGGTTTAGGGATTGAGGGCATAGCAGTGATCTATGAGATACAGGCCTTATGTAGGGTTTAGGACTCACCATGAGATATAAGATTAATATGATGGTACATTGTCCAGTAGAAGGGTTAAGTGTGTAGTGTATATGGTTCAGGAGAGATACTGAGATTAATATGATGATATAATCTTCTGTATAAAGGATTAAGGGGACTTAACCCAAGGTGAGCTTTAACAATGGTGTACGCCCTGTATAAAGGTTTAGTGTGTAGGGTAGAAGGGTTTAGGGAGTTCACATAAGCTATGAGATGAAATGATAATATACCTTTGTAAAGAAGAAATATATACGCATCACTATTCTTAAGCCACACCCACTAATTGGAGATATTGTTGTAACCATGGAAACAGAGCTGTGTATCAGTGGTTTTCAGTATCACACCTGGTTTACTCCAGAAACACTGTACTTTACCTTCTTCTGTTACCTTCTTCTGTTTTATAAACCTTTTCTCAGAAAAAAACAGTATGAGGTGATTTATCTCGTAGTTGGATAGTTTGGTGTGATTTATTAAACTTTATCGCTAGATTAACTTTTGTTAATTAAATTGCTCAGCCCTATAGTGATTATGTATATATATATATATATATATATATATATATATATATATATATATATATATATATCTGTTATAGTAAAATCTATAAGAAAGGGATGAGAGACCTCAATCCTGTGATTGCTGATGGGCCCCGCCCACTTTTTACGCTGAAGGGGGGAAGCTGTTCACGCAGCCAACATGAACCTAATTAAGAAGTGATCTCTTAAGTTTTTGTGTGATTGATGGTACTAAGTGCAGAAAAAAAACACAAAGTGACAGTGAAACAACAACGTGTAAACATTTTACTGAGGAAAAGAATAAAAACTTAAAACAGTCAAATTTATTTAGTTTGTTCAATCTGTGCACAAGGGCAGAGCGGTGAAGCTGAGAACAACATGTCCCTGGGTTTATTTGTTTATTTATTTATTTGTTTATTTATTTATTGTCTATAAACACAAATACAAAAACAAGTTATATGAAGAATAGAAAGAATGTTTGTGGTGCTGGAAACAATGTATTAAACATTTTATAGATACACAAATAAATAAATAAACTAATAAATAAATAAATAAATAAATAAAATTAACATTTATATTAATATTATTTATTAGAATATAAAACATAACATATGTTACTCTAAAAATATGAAATACATTAGGGCAAATTTTATTAAGTTACATTAAAGATCCACAACTGCTAAAAAACAACAAATAAATAAGATTAAAATTATGCCTATGTTTTTATTAACAATTCAAACAAAGGAAGAAATGGCATTGTGTGTGTGTGTGTGTGTGTGTGTGTGTGTGTGTGTGTGTGTGTGTGTGTTTATTCTCTTGTTTGCACAGCCTTCATAATGGCCATCTTTTGAAAGCAATAATGAATTTAATCAGCAATAATGAGGACTAAAAACAATTACTTTTACTACAAATTTATTAACATTTAAGGAACAATAGAAACTACTGAACTGAACTACTGGGGAAGTTGAGAGCAGGGGACACTGAAAACTCGGGGACAGTGGAGACTAAGGGTACTGGAAACTAGGGTACATTGGATACTAGGGGACACAGGAAATTAGGGGACACTGGATACTAGGGGACATTGGATACTAGGGGACACAGGAAATTAGGGGACACTGGATACTAGGGCATATTAGATACTAGGGGACACAGGAAATTAGGGGACACTGGATATTAGGAGACACAGGAAATTAGGGGACACTGGATACTAGGGGACACTGGATATTAGGGGACACAGGAAATTAGGGGACACAGGAAATTAGGAGACACTGGATACTAGGGGACACAGGAAATTAGGGGACACTAGATACTAGGGGACACAGGAAATTAGGGGACATTGGATACAAGAGGACACAGGAAATTAGGGGGTATTGGATACTAGTTGACACAGGAAATTAGGGGACACTGGATACTAGAGGACATTGGATACTAGTGGACACAGGAAATTAGGGGACACTGGATACTAGGAGACACTGGATACTAGGGGACACTGGATACTATGGGACACTGGATACTAGGGGACACAGGAAATTAGGGGACACTGAATACTAGGGGACATTGGATACTAGGGGACACAGGAAATTAGGGGACACTGGATAATAGGGGACACTGGATACTAGGGGACATTGGATACTAGGGGACACAGGAAATTAGGGGACACTGGATACTAGGGGACATTGGATATTAGGGGACACAGGAAATTAGGGGACACTGGATAATAGGGGACACTGGATACTAGGGGACATTGGATACTAGGGGACACAGGAAATTAGGGTACCCTGGATACTAGGGGGCACTGGATACTAGGGGACACTTGATACCAGGGGACACTGGATACTGGGGACACTTGATACCAGGGGACACAGGTTACTAGGGGACACAGAAAATTAGGGGACCCTGGATACCAGGGGACACTTGATACCAGGGGACATTGGATACTTGGGGACACTGGATACTAGGTGACACCGGAAATTAGGGGACACTGGATACTAGGGGACATTGGATACTAGTGGACACAGGAAATTAGGGGACACTGGATACTAGGAGACACTGGATACTAGGGAACATTGGATACTAGGGGACACAGGATACAAGGAGACACTGGATACTAGGAGACACTGGATACTATGGGACACAGGAAATTAGGGGACACTGGATACTAGGGGACATTGGATACTAGGGGACACAGGAAATTAGGGGACACTGAATACTAGGGGACACTGGAAATTAGGGGACCCTGGATACTAGGGGACACAGGAAATTAGGGGACCCTGGATACTAGGGGACATTGGATACTAGGGGACACAGGTTACTAGGGGACACAGGAAATTAGGGGACCCTGGATACCAGAGGACGGTGGATACTAGGGGACACTTGATACCAGGGGACACTTGATACCAGGGGACATTGGATACTAGGGGACACTTGATACCAGGGGACACAGGTTACTAGGGGACACAGAGGTCAGTTTAAAGTATGGGAGAGTATGGGACACTGGGAACATGGAAAGAGCTAATGACCACTGAAACCAGCAAAGACTAGAATATAGGTTGAGTGCTGAAATGAAAGGAGAAGGAGAGTACAGCTGAAAGGATGAATAAATAAAGAACCAGACTGAACGTTCTGGAATCCTGGTGAACGTTCTACAGCCCTGTTCACTCCATAAACACGTGCAATGCTCTAGAACTGCACGGAACATTCTAGAGCCCCTCTGCAGAGAAATCTAGAATATCTTATGCAGAAATTTCTCTTCATTACTGTAACAGACAGACAGATGCTGGTGGAAAGGTAAACATGGCTGCTGTGTGAGAGATTTCTGATAAGGAACTGCTCCCCCAGTCTCAGTGAAGCCAGTGTACGGGTCTTTCTCCTGATAAAGCTCTAGCTAACTAAACACACCGCATTAGGTACTGTACTGTAATTCCCACCCAGCTCTCAGCCATTCAGGAGCACTGGGGTTCTTTTATTACAGAATGTCTATTATTCTCTTCTTAAAGAGTCGTGATGGAGAAGTGCAGCGTCTGACATTAGGTTCCTCCTGAGCTTCAGACCCTCAGTCTTCTCACATGGGACACGCTCGGACAGATTCACACACTATATTTTTCTACAGAACTCTAAAGGTTTTGCTGCTGAGCGAGGTTCTGTTCCACACTTAGGAACTACGGAGCATTGTTTTCATTTCGCAACGTTTTAATGTGTTTCATTGTAAATACAAGAGGACAGGAGTGTGACTGGGAAAAGCTGGACATTTATACAAGTCTTCCACAGCCCAGAAACACACACACACACACACACACACTGGGCTCGTACTGTACGTGAATCATGCAGAACTGCTGAATTATTCAATTAAAGCATAATTATTAAAAACTTGTCTCTTAGACTGTTCATTCATTATTATGAATTGATGTGTGTGTGTTGTGTTGTGTGTGTGTGTGTGTTGTGTGTGTGTTGTACATATACAGTCCAAACATGTTTGTTAGTGTTTTTTTTATATTTATAGTTGGCAAGTATGTTTAACAAGGAGCAAAAGAAAAAAAAAACCCTGCTCCTTAATGACTTTCACAAAGTTTCATTTGGTAAGTATCATTAAATTTAACACACTTCTGACACTTCTTGGACACACCTTCATAGGCACACCTCCATGGACACACCTCCATGGACACATGTCCATAGATACACCTCCATGGGCACACCTCTATGGGCACACCTCCATGGAAACACCTCCATAGGTACACCTCCATGGACACATCTCCATAGATACACCTCCATGGACACACCTCTATGGACACACCTCCATGGACACACCTCCATGGACACACCTCCATGCTGTAACTATAGTGAGTGCTTTTGAATCCCCTTGCATGATGTACTACACAGTCCCTTCACGATTCTGTGATTTTGCGATTGCCAGGCCGCAGTATGTCAGGCTACAAGGCTGCTTGTCAGACACTGGAGCACCCCAGGGAATCGTACTGTCTCCATTCTTCTTCACCCTCTACACCTCTGACTTCTGCTTCAATTCGGGAATGTGCCACCTACAAAAGTTTTCGGATGACTCCTCCATTGTTGGCTGTATCACAGATAATAAGGAGGAGGAGTACAGAGACCTCATCAAAAGCTTTATAAGATGGTGCGAGACCAACCATCTCCAGCTCAACATCGGGAGAACCAAGGAGCTGGTGGTGGACTTCAAGCCCCCCACCCTGTCGCCGTAAGGGGGAGGGAGTGGAGATAGTGGACACCTACAAGTTCTTAGGGATGCAACTCAATGACACACTAGACTGGTCAGACAGCACTGAGGCCCTCTATAAGTAAGGACAGAGCAGGATGTTCTTTCTGAGGAGGTTCAGGTCCGTGGTCAGGTATGGACTCGGCTGCTACGGATGGTTTACCAGTCTGTGGTGGCCAGTGTTATCTTCTTGCTGTGGTGTGCTGGGGAGGTGGCATTTGGGATTGTGGTTCCAACAAACCGAGCAAGTTGGTGAGGAAGGCCAGCTCTGTGGTAGGGATGGAACTGGACATAGTGGAAGAAGTGACTGAGAAGAGGATGAGAGAGAAGCTGAAAGCTATCATGGACAATCCTTCTCATCCTCTCTACGCTGAGCTGAGGAGGATCAGGAGCACATTCAGCAACACATATTCATCCAGCCATGTGCCTCAAAACATCTGGGGAGCTCTTTCATACCATCAGTCTTCAGACTCCACAATGCAACAATACCCAGTACCACCTACCCCGCTGACTGAGTCTCACAGAAACAGATTCAACAGTTAAGGATCATTTCACAGTTATTGCACATGTACATATATAAATAGAACTCTAGCATATGTACATGCACACAGATATGTTTCATTGTTTATATTATTTCTATTGTATAGGTATTTATAGAAAGGATTTTCTTTCTTTCTTTCTTTCTTTGATGTTGCTCATCCTACTTGTGCTGCTGTCTCAATATGAATTACCCCTACGGGGATCAATAAAGGTACATCTTATCTTATCTCATCTTATCCTATCTCACCTCATCTAATCTCATTTTATCCTATCTCATCTAATTTTATCTCATCTAATCTCATCTAATCTCATCTTATTTTATCTAATCTCATTTTATCTCATTTTATCCTATCTCATCTCATTTTATCTTATCTCATCTCATCTTATCTCATGTTATCCTATCTCATCTCATCTTATCTCATCTAATCTCATTTTATCCTATCTCATCTAATTTTATCTCATCTAATCTCATCTAATCTCATCTTATTTTATCTAATCTCATTTTATCTCATTTTATCCTATCTCATCTCATTTTATCTTATCTCATCTCATCTTATCTCATGTTATCCTATCTCATCTCATCTTATCTCATCTAATCTCATTTTATCCTATCTCATCTAATTTTATCTCATCTAATCTCATCTAATCTCATCTTATTTTATCTAATCTCATTTTATCTCATTTTATCCTATCTCATCTCATTTTATCTTATCTCATCTCATCTTATCTCATGTTATCCTATCTCATCTCATCTTATCTCATCTAATCTCATTTTATCCTATCTCATCTAATTTTATCTCATCTAATCTCATCTAATCTCATCTTATTTTATCTAATCTCATTTTATCTCATTTTATCCTATCTCATCTCATTTTATCTTATCTCATCTCATCTTATCTCATGTTATCCTATCTCATCTCATCTTATCTCATCTAATCTCATTTTATCCTATCTCATCTAATTTTATCTCATCTAATCTCATCTTATCCTATCTTTTCTAATCTCATCTTATCTCATCTTATCTCATCTCATCATCCTATCTTATCTTATCTTATCTCATCTCATCTCATCTTATCTTATCTTATCTTATCTTATCTCATTTTAGCTTATCTTGCTCTCCAGACCTGCCTGATCCATCCTGATGTCCTGCTTCTGGTTGGAGTTCTCATCAGTTGGAGTTCACATGCTGCTGCTGAGGATGTCCCCACATGGTGCAGACTAAAGATCATTGAGATTTCTGAGGATGGTTTCACTTAAACTCCATAAAGATGCTTTGGACCTCAGTTCATATGAACAGTTATGCTGTGATGGCTTTAACACTACAATTACCACAAACAGTTCTGCACTCGAGTCTCCATCAGTGAACAGTGGAGAAGTTCAACACAACAGACTTCCTGTAGAAACTGTAATGAATTTCCTGCTTACACAACTGCACTATTTGAGCATGTAGTGTTAGCACATTTATAGAAGGGGTGTATTTATTTATAATCGCACTATCCGGGGTCACCCAGATGAGGACGGGTTCCCTTCTGAGTAGGGTTTCTCTCAAGGTTTCTTCCTCATATCATCTCAGGGAGTTTTTCCTCACCACCGTCACCTCTGGCTGCTCATTAGAGATAAATTCATACATTTAACATCTATATCCTGAATTTATATATTTCTGTAACGCTGCTCTGGGACAATGTCCACTGTTAAACACGCTGTACTAATAAAACAGAATTGAAAGAGCATGTAAAATAATTTCCTGCAATTGCCATTTCACCAATTCAAGTTGTTTTCCACAGAAAAAGCACAAAAAACTCCGCAAATTGCATCGCAGTCAGCATCCACACCAGAGTTGCAGTGTTACTGCAATCTAATGACTTTTTCTGATAACGCAGTAAAGTAACACATTATATTTTAAATGGATATAATTTGATTACAGTTACTGATGTCAATAAAATGATGTTACTTGCGTTACAAATTTATTGTTAAGAAAACAATATTAAGTAAAATATATTTTTTAAATAAATCATGTTTTGCCCCAAAGATTTTTTCTTTATCCCTGAATAATTCTCCACTCAGAGCGGTTCGTCACGATGTAACTGAACGTCAGTAAAAGAAGATGGCGGTGTTGTAGTTTTATATCTTCAGTGAATGGAGATGAGACCAATCAGACGGGGTTTACAGGAAAATACGTGGAAACATTCACGTCTTGTTGGCTGATGGCTCTTAATTTTTCCAAACGCTAGCTCACGGTCAGTGTGAGGGGAAATGCATATATGCAGATTTCTGTATTATTTGTTTTACCAGTAAATGTGTTGAAACTGAAACAGAAACATCCTCTGATGCTGAGCAGGAAAACAAGGCATGTAAACATCTATATGAGTTCCAGTTTACGTGAACATGATCTGAGCAGAGCAGAAGGAAAGATAATGAACTCTACATGACTCTGTAGCAGCTAAACACATACAGTGATAATATCTCTCTTGACTAGCGACACTGAACTAGCCTAGTTAGAAAAGTTTTATATTTTGTTGGTCTGGTCGTCCTACACACAGTGACACACCCGAGTCAGGTTTTATAATAAATCCGACTTTTTCTCATCATGTGACGCGCTAGAATTACTGAAAGAACTCTGAGTTTCACTTTGCAGTGTATTTTTGTAGGTTTGAGAGGTTTTGAAAGTAACGTGAAAGTAAAGTAATTAGTAATCTGCAGTGAATTACTTTTTTTGAGTCATTTACCCAACACTGGTCCACACATGAGTTTTTCAGAATCAGGAAAAACACGGTTCTGGGGAAACAGCAATGGACTCGTCAGCACAATGCTGTTATAAACTCTCACTGCTCACTGTCACATCACGTTACAACTTACAGAGAGAAAATGGAGAAAAACTAGCCAGAGCCAACGCGCGTTCAAACAGCCAAAGACACGTTTACGACGCGTGCTCGCTGATACGATTCCTCTCACTCAACAACTGCAACTTCGGCAAGGTGATGTTTATAAGGTGGGGCGGGACGCTTCAGATTCTAGAGAGCATTTGATTGGACAGAAAATCTGATGAGAAGTCCAGAATGATGTCATCAAAATTGTTGATCTGTGTTGTTGGCAGAGAGAGACTTCTGAATGCGAATTTTGTCAGTGTTTTGGAGGACACTAGATAAGGCTGACATATTCATACTAAAAGCCACAAAACTGAAATTTACACGTGCTGGTAAAAGTAAGACATTCTACCAGATGTATTTAAAACTAATTAATTCAATGATTCATTCAGTTTTAAAGTGTTACACAGACACTGAAAATATACATGAATTTTTGGATGAAATGTCAAAACATGACAATGTAAACAAACATTACATTTCAGGAAAGAATAAATAAATAAATAAAATGAATTTATTCATTTAGAGCACACTCTTTCCCTCATTAGGATGTCGCCATCTAGTGACGGGAGAAAGTTATTACAACTTCACTGATTCGATTCCTTAATAGATTGAAATATTTTGATTTGGATTCGATTCACAAGTCAGAGTGCGTTAGATACACGTACACACACACACACACACACACACACACACACACACACACACTACACAATGTGTGTTACGCAGAATATATATATAACATTCGTATATCATAGTTCCAGTCTTGTTTTTGTGTGCTTAGTATTTTATTCAAAGCATTTAGATTCTTTCATTCGTCCTGGTGAATCAGAATCGATTCACAAAAAAAGAATCACTTCAAGGAATCGAATCGCCCATCACTACTGAACGTTTCTTGTTGTTTAAATCATGTAAAATGGCTGATTTTAACTGGATGTTCAGCAGATATTACACTCGCCTCTCTCATTAAAACGTGTTTAAGGTTATTTTAGTCTCTGTTAGTTCCGTTGCCATGTAATTACTCAGGCGTTACTAACGGTAACCGGTTGCCCGGATGTAAGCTGAGCAAACGGCGTTGTGTCCGCACGCGACCGGCGCGCGACCCACTCCGAGCTGCTCCGGTATGAATAAATTAATTCATCTTAATTAACTTCTAACTGAAGCAGAACTGCTGAGGTAAACTTTTTACAGCCTCATTTATCTCTCCTGTTCATTCTGTGGTTTTATCAGCGAGTAGTGCTGAATAAACTCTCTAAACTGTAGTAGAGTGTCCGTCACATTTACATATTTAAATCTTTTAACGGAGC
>NC_071255.1:38257927-38260427 GCF_023375685.1 Ictalurus furcatus
AAAACAGAGCTCCTTCAAAAGAAGTCAGTTGTCATTCACAAACTGTAAAAACAAAGAGCAGTTTGCAGAACATTTGCAGAACTTTATTCAGTTCCTGATGGAGATGTCCTGTGGAACCTTCTGGAAAACTGAGTTAACTAAAGCTAACTAGGTTTCAAAACATGACGTCTTTCCCAAATCAAGAAACCTTTATTTATGCTACAGTTACCTCATAATATTAGATCAGGTTTACTTTAGTTTTTGGGTCAGAATATCTGCTGGACCAGTCAGAATCTGCTATAAAGCTGGACGTACGTACAGTTACAGAGGAAAAGTACCACGCATCTACCTTGTCCTAGGCTCACAGGTTTCGGCTCGTTTCCTGTTGTTTTGTGCGGTTGTTGAGATGTAGCTGGGGTGGAGATCGTGTTGAACCTGTGCAACACTGCTCATAAGCTTCAGCAAACTGTTCTTTAAAGTTAAACATGAAAGTAAAAAACGTGTGTGTGTGTGTGAGTGTGTGTGTGTGACACGTTTTTGTTTTGTCCTGCAGGACCCCAGTCCCTGAACCTGGCAGTTGGGTGAAGACTGAAAAGATTTTAGCTAGGCCTATGGGCTGACATAGAAATAGTGATGTTTGTAAAGCTACAGTAAACGAGGCATGAAAGTAGCTTACAGAGGGACAGGAAACACTGAAAACATACAACAGTATAAAACAGTAGACAGGAAGTACAGTGTTACGGTCACCTAGATCCATGTTTGTGTGTACAATATTAGTTACAGAACTATAATGAAAACAGGAATATGTTCCCAGGCTAACTTCTTTGGATAATGTACATGTACGTGTGTGTGTGTGTGTGTGTGCGTGTGTGTGTGTGTGAAGGTGGTTGCCACAGTGTGCATCACTCTTTTTTGCCTATAAGGATGCGTGGCTGCCCCTGGTGCCACAGAGAGATGACGTTGTCCCGGTACAGGCGCAGAAGTTTTTCTCCTGTGTAGCCGCACTGATGTCACTACAACTTCGCAGCCTGGTGATCGCATCACTGCAGGACCTGCTGCACTTCCTGTCACTGCACCAGGTATGGCCAATAAAGATCTTCAGGAGACAAATGGGTTTGTCTTAACCCTCCTTATTGGGTACTAAGCCCATCCTCATAGTTACTAAACCCTCCTTATTGGGTACTAAGCCCATCCTCATAGTTACTAAACCCTCCTTATTGGGTACTAAGCCCATCCTCATAGTTACTAAACCCTCCTTATTGGGCACTAAGCCCCTCCTCATAGTTACTAACCCCCCCTTATTGGGCACTAAGCCCCTCCTCATAGTTACTAAACCCTCCTTATTGGGCACTAAGCCCCTCCTCATAGTTACTAAACCCTCCTTATTGGGTACTAAGCCCCTCCTCATAGTTACTAAACCCTCCTTATTGGGTACTAAGCCCCTCCTCATAGTTACTAAACCCTCCTTATTGGGTACTAAGCCCCTCCTCATAGTTACTAAACCCTCCTTATTGGGTACTAAGCCCCTCCTCATAGTTACTAAACCCTCCTTATTGGGTACTAAGCCCCTCCTCATAGTTACTAAACCCTCCTTATTGGGCACTAAGCCCCTCCTCATAGTTACTAACCCCCCCCTTATTGGACACTAAGCCCCTCCTCATAGTTACAAAACCCTCCTTATTGGGCACTAAGCCCCTCCTCATAGTTACAAAACCCTCCTTATTGGGCACTAAGCCCCTCCTCATAGTTACAAAACCCTCCTTATTGGGCACTAAGCCCCTCCTCATAGTTACTAAACCCTCCTTATTGGGCACTAAGCCCCTCCTCATAGTTACTAAACCCTTGATACTGAAGCATCTGTTCTGATAAATTATTAGTCTTGATCTCTAAACACTTCCATTTAATCCCTAAATTCTCGTGTGTGTGTGTGTGTGTGTGTGTGTTCTGCAGGATGGTACTGATTTCAGGGAGTGTTATGATGAGCTGTATTACACACAGTGTCCACTCCTGTTGGTCAAGCTGAGGGTGGAAGAGTCGAGCGTCACGTTTCAGCCTCCGCTGCCTCAGTGCTGGGATCTCATCAAAACATCATTCATCCACATCATCACCAGCGCTGACCACTTACCCCGGGTACACACACACACACACACACACACACACACACACAGGCGTTTCTGCTGGGAACGAACACTCTCCCATTCTCTAACTGCATGTGAACCTGAGTTTCTGTGTAGGTGGAGTGTTACCTGTTCCCTGAGCTCCAGAAGAGGGATTTAACTCTGCGCTCGGTCAGACAGGACGAGTCGCTCGTCACAGACCTGCTTAATCGAGCCAGAGTGATCTATCAGAGGAACACTGTGGCCCCACACAGGTGAGCGAGTGTTTTAAACACACCTGTTTCACCACTCAAGCAGATGAGTGGCTCCTCACGCTGCTCCACAAGTTCTCCTTTTCCCACAATTCAACTTGCAGCTGTCCAGCTGTCAGACTGCTTGTGCTAGCCAATCAGAGAGCAGGAGAT
>NC_071255.1:38270427-38402927 GCF_023375685.1 Ictalurus furcatus
GTTTTAGCCTGGCACAGAAGATCGTAGCGACGTATCGCCTGTGTTCGGAGCAGCTCTCCTCACAGCACCACTACGACTACGGCATGCGAGCTGTCAAATCGGTGCTGACCGCGGCGGGGAACCTGAAACTGAAGTTCCCACAGGAGGACGAGAGCGTTCTGCTGCTCAGAGCACTCATGGACGTCAACATGGCCAAATTCCTGGCCCAGGACGTCCCTCTCTTCCAGGTGTGTGTGTGTGTGTGTGTGTGAATCTTTTATAGATGATATTTCTGTAAAATGAATGAGTTTGAGTACTCATTACATTACATTAATTGTGTGTGTGTGTGTGTGTGTGTGTGTGTTTCAGGGTATAATATCAGATCTGTTTCCCGGTGTGGTGTTGCCGAAGCCCGATTATGAGTTATTGCTAAAAGCTGTACATGAGAACATCATCAAACTCAAACTGCAGCCTGTTCCCTGGTTCATCAGCAAGATCATACAGGTGCAACAAATCTGTCTGTCTCTCTGTCTGTCTGTCTGTAGAGCTGTCTGTCTGTAGAGCTGTTTATTTGTCTGTCTGTAGATCTATTTATCTGTCTCTCTGTCTGTAGAGCTGTCTGTCTGTCTGTCTGTAGAGCTGTCTGTCTGTAGAGCTGTTTATTTGTCTGTCTGTAGATCTATTTATCTGTCTCTCTGACTCGATATCTGTCTGTCCTCCTTACACCCAAACATACATTAACTCCCGTGTATGTGTGTGTGTGTGCGTGCGTGCGTGCGTGTGTGCGTGCGTGTGTGTGTGTGTGTAGGTGTATGAGATGATGCTGGTGAGGCATGGTTTCATGATTGTTGGTGAACCGCTCGGAGGGAAAACCTGTGCGTATAAAGTTTTAGCAGGAGCTCTAAGAGACCTGTATGAGGGTAAGATATTTAATCAGTGGCTCAGTTTGAGGATTATACAATATAGAGTTATGAAGCTCTCAACTGCAGCACCGTGCTTATTACAGCGTAACTACAATGTAATAACTCTGAGATAAAACCGTTACCCCGTACTAAACATTCATTATTAATTATAATCACGTTATTACTTATTATTAATAACAATAACAGCAGGAGTGGGTACATCTGTGTAAATGCAAACCAGAACAACACAGTTTGTTGTAAAATCTTGTGTTACATGAAACTGTGTGTGTGTGTGTGTGTGTGTGTGTAGGAGGTCTGATGGAGGAGTTTGCGGTAGATTTCCGTATCATTAACCCAAAGGCCATCAGCATGGGTCAGCTGTACGGCCGTTTCGACCCGGTGAGTCACGAGTGGACAGACGGCGTGCTGGCCACAGTGTTCCGGGAGCAGGCTCAGTCCACCGCTGAAGACCGGCAGTGGATGGTGTTCGACGGACCGGTCGATGCCGTGTGGATCGAAAACATGAACACCGTACTCGATGACAACAAAAAGGTTTCGGAAAGGATTTCACTACATTCATTCACTTCATTACAGAGTGTGTGATAAGTAGAGCAGTAAACACACGGGGACGTGCGGATATAGGAAAATAACCAACAGTGCAGTGGGGAGAGGAGGCAGGGTTACTCTTACCACCCTGAGGTTGATTATTTACCTCGAACACCATGTCCCCAAGTGGTTTATCCTTCTGATATCACAGCACACGTGATCTGCAGCTGCACTACTGTCAGAGCTGCTGACCAATCACAGTCCAGAATTCAGCACTGCTGTAGTATAAATGTTATCACACACAACAAGTGTCACACACTTTACACGCTTATCTTCCTGCTCAACAAACACACACACACTCACACACACACTCTCTCTCTCTCTCTCTGTGTTGTAGTTGTGTCTGATGAGCGGTGAGATTATCCAGATGAGTCCTAAGATGAGTCTGATCTTTGAGCCGGCCGACCTGGAGCAGGCCTCACCGGCTACTGTCAGCAGGTAACACACACACACACACACACACACACACACACCTACACACTACTACTATTGATACTACACAGGGCTTCCTTGGTGGCAGCTAATATTAAGGAGTGATATGGTGTGGGTGTGTGTGTTTGTGTGTGTGTGTGTGTGTGTGTGTGTGTGTGTGTGTAGGTGTGGTATGATCTACATGGAGCCCCATCAACTAGGCTGGACTCCACTCAGGGACTCTTACATGGACACACTCCCAGACAGCTTGTCACCAGAACACCATGAACTGGTGAGGAACACATACACACACACACACACACACACACACACATACTACTGAATAGTGATTTTTATGTGTGTGTGTGTGTGTGTGTAGATTGTGGATCTGTTTGATTGGCTGGTTCAGCCGTGTTTGGACTTCATCGCCCGTAATTGCCGTTTCCTGGTGCAAACTTCACCCATCCACCTCACCTATAGCCTCATGCGCCTGTATTCCTGTCTGCTCGGTACACACACACACACACACACACACACACACACTGTATCACACACAGGCTCATATTCACATATCACTGTAATTGTACAGTAAATATTTGACAGTGTTTACACGTTAATGCTTTAACGAGACACACAACAAACGCCTCTGTGTGTAGATGAGATTGCGGCCGTGGGTCAGGAAGGGGTGGAGCCTATGTCCAGTCAGCAGATGACCATGTGGCTGCAGAGCCTTTTCCTATTGGCTATGGTGTGGACGGTGGGCGGGACTATAAACGGTGACAGCAGGAAGAGGTTTGATGTCTTTTACAGGAATCTGCTCACAGGAACGATGGACGAGTACCCGAGACCCAAAAGTGTCAAACTCACCAAGAACAATGTGTTCCCAGAGAGAGGTATACACACACACACACACACACACACACACACTTCATGATGCTGTGCAGTTGTGTGTGATGTGGTTGTTTTTATCTGCTGCAGGTTCGGTGTATGATTATTATTTCCATAAGCAGGGATCAGGACAGTGGCACACATGGACCGAGTCCATCAGCAAAGAGGAGAGCACCATACCACCTGGAGCAAATGTACACACACACACACACACACACACACGTGCACACACACACACACACACACACACACACACAGAGATCCCTGATGGAGGTAAAGTTAGGTCAACAGGTGGTTGATGTAGATCAGACAGCAGTTCTAAACCTTCGTGTCGCCATCAGAAAGACCCTGAAGCACGCTGAACCCTACACCACATGCGTATTGTATAAATGTTGTATTTTGTAGTGTTTCTAGCTAGAAATAACGACTGTGCCACATGTGCCAGTATCCGGATAAAGGCTACTGTGATGAACATGATGGACACGGTGGATTTGGGTTTCCTTTCTGATCACCTCCCTAACGATCATGTCTCTCAGGTGTCTGATTTGATCATTCCCACCATGGAGACGGCACGTCAGTTCTTCTTCTTGAGGACGTACCTGTCTCACCAGGTGCCCCTGCTCTTCGTGGGGCCTACAGGAACCGGGAAATCCATCATCAACTCCAACTTCCTGATGTCTCTGCCTAAAGAGCAGTACACACCCAACTGCCTCAACTTCTCCGCCCGCACCTCCGCCAACCAGGTGCAGGACATCATCATGGCCAAGCTGGACCGCCGCCGGAAAGGTGTGTTCGGACCAGCGCCGGGGAAGAAGTGCGTCGTCTACGTGGGTGAGAACCACCGCTAGTTAATCCTTATTTACATCATCATAAGCTGTTTCCATGGTTTCCGCTTAGCCAGCTAACTTAAAGCTAACAATAGTTGTACAAGTAGACGAGACGCTCTTCAGGAACATGCCGCAAGTTTTACATCAGGGTGAAAACAGACCTGCAGGTTTACTTCTACGAATGGTGCAGTATGAGATTTGACCTTTGACCTGTAGATGACCTGAACATGCCTGCGAAGGAGGTTTACGGAGCTCAGCCCCCCATCGAGCTGCTGCGGCAGTGGATTGATCATCGGCACTGGTACGACAAGAAGGACACGTCCAGGCTGGACATCGTAGACGTGCTGTTTATCTCCGCCATGGGGCCCCCCGGTGGAGGGAGGAATGATATCACAGGTGAAACATATACACATACATACACACACATACATACACACACGCACACACACATGCATATACACAGAGATAAACATAATTGTTCACATAGATCTCTCCCTCTCTCGACCCCCCCCCCCCGTCCCCCCCCGTACCCCCCCACACTCTCAGGTCGTTTTACACGTCACCTGAACATTGTCTCCATCGACTCATTTGATGATGAGACTCTGAGTAAGATCTTCACCTCCATCACCGACTGGCACTTCAGCACAGGATTTGACACATCCTTCTATAGGTTTGTGTGTGTGTGTGTGTGTGTGGGGCCAGTCCAGTAGAGGTCTTCATCATACTCATTAATCCTCTCACAGTTATCAGCTCTTTATCATTTAGCTTTTCCTACAATGAGTTCAGAGACATGTTTCGGGATTTTTATGATTTTTGAGCTTGGACTGAACGTCCTCACTCGTAACTATGCTGGTCGTATAAACCAAGCTTTAGTAATGAACGACTAGCTAAACTGGGCAACATCTGCTATGGCAAGCTCCGCCTCTATAATAGTTCCTGGTTTGGTTAGAACAATACAGAGAATAGAGGAGGAACTAAAACTGATTACTTTAGTGTAAATGAAATGTGGAAATGTGCTTATTGCTAGTGTGTGTGTGTGTGTGTTGGTTATGTTTAGGCTGGGGAAGATCCTTGTTCAGGCCACTATGGCAGTGTATAAGGATGCGATGGAGCATTTCCTGCCCACTCCGTCTAAATCTCACTACATATTCAACCTCAGAGACTTCGCCAGGGTTATTAAAGGAGTGCTGCTGTGCCCACACACACACATGCAGGTAACACACACACACACACACACACACACAAATACACAGGTTACACAGTGCTTAGTGTGTATATTGTTATTTCTATCAGGATGGTGATAAACTGATCAGGTTGTGGATCCATGAGGTTTACCGTGTCTTCTACGATCGTCTGATCGACAGCGAGGACAGAAAGATGTTCTTCAACATCGTCCGAGAGAGAACAGCAGCCTACTTCAAACAGACCCTGGATAAGGTACACTCCCTCTGTTCCCTGTGCCTTAATATGGAACACAGTCATACACACCACCCCAGACCAGAGACCAAACCACACACCTTCTTCACTGTATATATTCACTCTTTACTTTGTCTTTGTAAGTCACATAAAGACATCTCTCTCTCTCTGTCTCTCTCTCTGTCTCTCTCTCCCCCTCTCTCTCAGCTCCTGTGCCATCTCTCTCTGAGTGGTACAGTGACAGATGATAACATAAGATCCCTCTTTTTTGGTGACTATGCCACACCGGATTCAGACACGAGCAGGACTTATGATGAGATCCGAGACCTTTGCTCACTCACCAGTGTCATGGATCATCACCTGCAGGAGTTTAACAGTATGAGCACGGCCCCAATGAGCCTCGTCATGTTCCAGTTCGCCATCGAGCACATCTCCCGCATCTGCCGTGTGCTGAAGCAGGATAACGGCCACTTGCTCCTCGTGGGCATCGGCGGATCCGGCCGCAGCAGCGCCGCCAAACTGGCCACCTTCATCAGCCAGTACGAGCTCTTCCAAATCGAGCTCACCAAGAACTACGGCAGGGCCGAGTGGAGGGATGACCTGAAGCGCGTGATGACCAAGGCCGGGGTGGAGGGGAAAAAGACCACGTTTCTCTTAGTGGATGGACAGATGAAGGATGAGATGTTTGTGGAGGACGTGAACACGCTTCTAAACACCGGAGACGTACCCAACATGTTCGCACAGGATGAGCGCGCTGAAATCGTGGAGAAGATGCATAGCGTCGCCAAGAATGAAGGGAGAAAAATCGATGCCACGCCCCTCTCTATGTACAACTTCTTCATCGACAGGGTCAAAGAGAACCTGCATATCGTCCTGGGTACTACACACACACACACCCTTGAATACTCAGGCACAAAATCACACACACTCACATATTCCTCACTGTTTTCATGCATGTACCTCACACACACTGTGACATTCCTTATCATTGTGTGGCACAGCGATGAGCCCGATCGGCGACGCGTTTCGGAACCGTCTGCGCATGTTCCCATCTCTGATTAACTGCTGCACGATCGACTGGTTCCAGGCGTGGCCTACAGACGCACTGGAGATGGTCGCTAACAAATTCCTGGAAGATGTAGAGCTGGAGAATCACATCAGGAGAGAGTGAGTGTGTGACCTTTGACCTGCAGCAGAGCTACAACCTGTAGTGTCATTTATATGTCGCTGTCTGTGGTGCTGAATTGTCAGTGTCTGTGGTTCTGCACTGGATAAATCAGCACCTGTGGGAATGTGATTGTTTCTCCTGCAAGCTTACGTGGCAGATTTCCCATGGCCTTGATCTTCTATGTGCATGAGTGTGTTTTGCTCTTTTTTTTGTCTGTCTCCCTCTCTTCTCTTTCTCTCTACCATGTCCGCCACTGTCTCTCTCTCAGGGTGGTGGAGATGTGTAAGACATTTCAGGAGAGTGTGCAGAAGCTTTCCGAGCAATACTACTCACAGCTGCGCAGACATAATTACATCACTCCCACCTCCTACCTAGAGCTGATCCTCACCTTCAAGACACTTCTGAAGGCCAAGCGCAATGAGGTGGACACGTTCAGGAACCGCTACCTGATTGGCCTGGACAAACTTGACTTTGCTGCCTCACAGGTCATCTGTCTGTCTATCCACTCGTCTGTCTGTCACTGAATATTGAATACACGTGTAATGTTAGATAGATAGTAATCTATTGCATTGTGTGTGTGTGTGTGTGTGTGTGTGTGTGTGACACAGGTGGCAGTGATGCAGCAGGAGCTGACTGCTCTTCAGCCTGAGCTGATCCGAACCTCGGCTGAGACGGATGAGATGATGGTGAAGATTGAGAAGGAGACGATAGAGGTGGATGCGAAGAAAGAGCTCGTCGCCGCCGATGAGAAAATAGCCAATGAGGCTGCGGCAGCTGCAAAAGCCATTAAGGTTCTGGAATGTTCCACTGATTAGCTCTTATTCTAACTCACATTTCTCTTAACCCATAAAATAATGAATACAATAAATTCATTTACAAAATGAATACAACAGAAGCTCTTTCAGCTCACAGACAGAGCTGATTAAAAATAAACAGGTATATGACTGGTGTGATGCCTTTGCCTTAAAATAATGCTTTTAGAAATATCGTAGATAATAGAAAATCTGTGCAGGAATTTGACTCAGCACTTGCTGTATGACTGTATAAAGGTCTAAAGAAATACCTAAATAAGGCATCACAGAGCAACTATATAAGTGTATCCCAAACCTGAGCGATATGTACACGTGATTTGGTCTTTTTCCAATTGTAAGTATTAGTATCTTTAGAAAAAAAGAATGCATTTCGTCAGGATGAGTTTAAGGCTCAGTGAAGGAGATGCATGTGTATAATTGTGGACCAGTAACTATTAACAAATGATCCGTATATATTTCTTAATTGATTGTGGTTTTGATAAATGAACCCTTATTTGTCAGGATGAGTGTGAAGGAGACCTTGCAGAAGCAATGCCAGCACTGGAAGCAGCTCTTTCGGCTCTCGACACGCTGAAACCTGCTGACATCACCGTGGTAAAGTCCATGCAGAACCCTCCTGGTCCTGTTAAACTCGTCATGGAGTCCATCTGTGTAATGAAGGGCATCAAACCCGAGAGGAAACCCGATCCTGGAGGTTCCGGTGAGACAAAGAGACTTATCTAATCTACCTGGCAAAGAATTAGTGAAAAACATCACAGCTTCACACATTTACACATGCGTATATTGTTCTATACCTAGCAATGATCTGTCTTCTGTCCTGTATGTACTTATTGTATTCAATATTAACAGTATTCGATATAAACAGTAATAATAGAGATATACACAAATAAAAGCCCTTGCATTGCTTAGGCATAGTGACAGGTGTTTATGCACAGATGGGAGATAAAATACAAGATAACAAATAGGACAGCTATTAACATCATGTTCTTGTTTAAGATTTACAAACATCAGTCATTTTCTTTATTAACATCAACATCTGTAAAACGGTGTATACAGTGTACGATCTGTATGTGTAAGATGTTTTCCTGGTTTAAATGCCTCCACCCATGCATTTACAAAGTGTCATTGTCAACGCCACCATGCTTGTATCCTTTTCACATAGGTAAGATGATTGAGGATTATTGGGGTCCGTCCAAGAAGCTGCTGGGAGACTTAAAGTTCCTGGAAAGCCTCAAAGCCTTTGACAAAGACAACATCCCTGCCGCCAACATCAAGAAAATCCGTGAGAAGTTTATTGATAATCCTGATTTTCAACCTGTGCTGATCAAAAACGTCTCGTCTGCCTGTGAGGGTTTGTGCAAGTGGGTCCGGGCCATGGAGGTGTACGAACGGGTTGCCAAAGTGGTGGCCCCAAAGAAAGAGAGGCTCTGCAAGGCAGAGGAAGAGCTGGCAGTTCAAATGAAAACTCTTGCAGTGAAGCGTGGCGAGCTGAAAGCTGTGCAGGACCATCTGTGCTCTCTGAATGACACGTTTGCTGCGATGATGCAGAAGAAAAAGGACCTAGAAGATAACATCGAGCTGTGCTCACAGAAACTGATCCGGGCTGAGAAGCTGATCGGTGGACTGGGAGGAGAAAAGGACAGGTGGACAGAAGCAGCACGACTCCTGGGAATCAAATACACTAACCTGACCGGGGATGTGCTCCTTTCTTCAGCCACAGTGTCATACCTGGGAGCTTTTACCGTGGATTACCGGGTGGAATGCCAGCGGGAATGGCATAAGATTTGCATGGAAAGGAAAGTGCCATGTTCTGAATACTTCACACTTAGCAACACCCTTGGCAATCAAGTCCTGATCCGGGCGTGGCGGATCGCTGGGTTACCCGTAGACTCTTTCTCCACAGACAATGGCATCATTGTGTCAAATTCACGCCGCTGGCCACTCATGATAGACCCTCAGGGACAGGCCAACAAGTGGATCAAGAACATGGAGAAGGCCAACAAGCTGGCCATCATCAAGCTCTCTGATAGCAACTATGTGCGAACCTTAGAAAACGCCATCCAGTTTGGAACCCCTGTCCTCCTGGAGAACGTGGGTGAGGAGCTGGATGCTATTCTAGAGCCAGTTCTCCTGAAGCAGACTTTCAAGCAGCAAGGTGTAGAATACCTGAAGCTGGGCGAGAACATCATTGAATATTCCCAAGACTTCCGTTTCTATATGACCACTGGGTTGAGGAACCCGCACTACCTGCCTGAAGTGGCCGTGAAGGTGTGTTTGCTGAATTTTATGATCACACCTCTTGGGCTGCAAGACCAGCTTCTCGGCATTGTGGCTGCTAAAGAGAAACCAGAACTGGAGGAAAAGAAAAACCAACTCATCCTCGAGAGTGCGGCCAACAGCAAGCAGCTTAAAGAGATCGAGGACAAGATACTGGAAGTTCTCTCCTCATCCCAAGGGAACATCCTGGAAGATGAGACAGCTATCAAGGTGCTGTCGTCCTCCAAGGTCCTGTCTGAGGAGATCTCGGAGAAGCAGAAGATCGCGAGTGAAACAGAGCAGGAGATAGACAGGACGAGGATGGGCTATCGCCCCGTGGCCGAGCACTCATCCATCCTTTTCTTCTGCATCTCTGAGCTGGCCAACATTGAGCCAATGTACCAGTACTCGCTCACATGGTTTATCAGTCTCTATCTTCACTCCATTGCTCAAAGTGCACCAAGCGAAGACTTAACTACTCGCATCGCTCACATCCTCGAGCACTTCACCGTCAGCGTCTACAACAATGTGTGCCGCTCGCTCTTTGAGAAGGACAAGCTGCTCTTCTCACTGCTTCTCACTGTCGGA
The DNA here is from genome assembly GCF_023375685.1 of Ictalurus furcatus. Lineage (NCBI taxonomy): Eukaryota > Metazoa > Chordata > Actinopteri > Siluriformes > Ictaluridae > Ictalurus > Ictalurus furcatus. The sequence goes on from NC_071255.1 coordinate 38,280,281, forward strand.
ATCATGCAAGGCAAAGGTCAAATCAATGACCTCATCTGGCGCTTCCTGCTCACCGGCGGTATTGCACTTGACAACCCACACCCAAACCCCGCCCCTGAGTGGCTGTCGGACAAAGCGTGGTCAGAGGTGCAGTCTCTAACCCAGCATTCTTTACCAAACTGAAATCTAAAGTAATCCAAGTGCCATTTGTTGTTGTGTATGAATTCATTCATTTTGTTGACGCCTTTATGGAAAGAGTAATCTCGATTATTACTATCATGATCTTTTCCTCTGTGTGGCCTCAGGTGGTCCGAGCCTCAAAGCTCCCAAGCCTTGAAGGTCTCTTTGAAGATGTACGTGAAAACATGGCTGAGTGGAAGCAGGTTTACGACTCAAGCTGCCCGCACGAGGAGTGCTTCCCAGGCAAATGGCACACCCTGGTGGGCATGGCGCGTATGGCAGTGCTGCGCTGCTTCCGCCCTGATAAACTCGTTCCTGCTGTGCAGCAGTTCATCGTGGAGAACATGGGACGTACCTACATCGAACCGCCGACGTTCGACCTGGCAAAAAGCTACAGTGACTCCAACTGCTGCTCGCCGCTAATCTTTATACTCTCACCAGGGTCGGATCCCACTGCAGGTGTGTGTTTGTGTGTTAATATATACAGTATATTGGAAATATTCTTTTACCTTCTACTACCATGTGTATTTTACCACTTTGAGAGCTATTACGTTTCTGAGCAGACTGTATACATGCGTACACACTGTTCTCCTTGGCTTGGCTTGTATTTAAAATATAACCCGAAGACACCATGTGCAATTGACTCCCATCTCCGCTTCTCTCATCCTCAGTGTTGTTGAAGTTTGCAGAAGATGTGAATATGGGGGGCAGTAAGACCCAGGCTGTGTCACTTGGTCAGGGACAGGGCCCTGTCGCTGCTAGCATCATCAACTCTGCTCTTAGCAACGGAACGTGGGTTGTTCTTCAAAACTGTCATCTAGCAACCAGCTGGATGCCAACGCTGGAGAAGATCTGTGAGGAGGTGATCACGCCTGAGAAAACACACCCTGATTTCAGGTGAGAAACGTGTCTCTCTTTCTTTTCTGTCTCCACCTTCTCTGTCTCAGTGTCTGTCTGTCTCTCCTTCTCACTCTCCATATCTCTCCACCGTGTCCTCCATGGCGCTCTGTCTCTCTCTGTCTCCATATCTCAGGCTGTGGTTGACCAGTTACCCATGTGAGAAGTTTCCGGTCAGTATCCTGCAGAATGGAGTGAAGATGACTAACGAGCCTCCTAAAGGTCTGAGAGCCAATCTGCTGCGCTCCTACCTCACTGACCCACTGTGTGACCCCGCCTTCTTTGACAGCTCCACCCAACCCCATGCCTGGAGGAAGCTGCTCTTTGGCCTCTGCTTTTTCCACGCACTCGTGCAGGAGAGGAGAACCTACGGCCCGCTAGGTCACCTGTCTCTCTCTCTCTCTCCTCTGTCTGTCTCAAAAACGTTCCCTGTTTGCTTTCTCTTTATAAAATATCCAAATAAGGTCATTCAGACTTGTCAGTACTGTATATTCTTTATTTAAAAGTTAATTAATCTGTTATTGCTTTTTAGTGAAGTTTGTGTTTTGTTTGTAAACAGGCTGGAATATCCCTTATGAGTTTAATGAGTCAGATCTGAGGATCAGCGTGCGTCAGATTCAGATGTTCCTGGATGAGTATGAGGAGATTCCTCTTGAGGCACTGACTTACCTGACTGGTGTGTGTGTGTGTGTGTGTGTGTGTGTGTGTGTGTGTGTCTGATAAAACAAGCCTAGCTTTGAGATTTTAATACACAGTTGCTGTAACATCAGAGTTTTTGATTAAGGTTTAGGGCACACATCAGGAAGGGTAACCAGCACTGTTCAGGATCTTGAGCAACAAATAGTTCTACTAGAAATGATTAGCAAGCCCGATACATGTATCGAGTACATTAAGCTGTTTTCTTCACAAAGAAGCAAATTGAACTCTAATCAGATCACACTGAATACATTATTAAATACATGAGCGCTTTTTCTTAAACCTTACATGAAAAACAAGACCCCAGGACCAGTGGAGGTCTCATGGAACCACATCTACTGTGCAGGCTGAAATGAGCCATTACTGGGCAGACTGAAAGCTGAGCTGTAGGGATTGTCAGTGAGGAGGCTACAGGAGAACGTGGTGGTGTTTGTGCAGATGATATGACAGTTTTTAGCAGACACTAAGAGGATGATCAAATTCTCAGTTTATTGATGAAGGATCATCTTCAGCCTGGGTCAACTGGAACATGTTTTATAGCAGAGGCAGAGGGAACCAGCAGTGGGGAAATGTGTCTAGACATGTTCTTGTAAACAGCGGAATGTTAGATGTTGCAGATATTGGTGTTGCCCTTCCCCTTCAGGCAGGCTCTAGCACAGCTGTGCTCTTTCTGCAGCGGTAGATTCCTGTAAGAAGGTGTTTAATATGGAATCTGCATCATAGTCATGTACAGAAGCGCTGTGACGTGATTTAAGGAGTTATGGTGGTCAGGGTCGTTGGCACCGGACTCTTCTTCACGAGGCTTGATCAAGGTCCCTGTTCACACCCACTAGAGAGCTACAGTGGTGGGTAGCGCATGGGGCCACGGCCAGCAACAGACATGTGGCACAAATCAACCCATCTACAGGAAGAGAATATCTGTTCTATGGCACTGAGGAAGCTTTTCATCTCCGTTGATTATAAGCCTTTGATTAGAAAGCTTGGTGTCTGGCCCACAAGTAAAAACTAAATACAAGGACGGGGTACTGGAAAAAATGCTGGCTGTACCAGATAAAATGGACTCAAAATGAAAAAAATAAACAAAAGACACAGACTCTAAGAGCTCTGTCAGGTCTGACCACAGGGGGTCAGGTATTGAGATATTTCACAGAGAGGTCAATGGAGAGATTTGATCTGCCAATAAAGGTACTTTTAAAGTCAGCATCTCTCTTTCTGTCTCTCAGTCTGTCTCTTTTTTCCTCTCTCTGTCTCTCTCACTGTCTGTCTCTCTCTGTCTCTGCAGGCGAGTGTAATTATGGTGGCAGGGTGACTGATGATAAGGATCGCAGGCTTCTGCTCTCGCTGCTCTCCACCTTCTACAGCTCTGAGCTCATACAGCAGGACAGATACAGAGTGTGTGAGGGAGACATGTACTATGTACCACCGCATGGACCCTACCAGGTGCACACACACACACGCATGCACACACACACACACAGAACTTCTAAACTTCTAGAGTTTAAGTGTAAATTTCACACATTTCTCCAAAACCAAATGACATCCTGTATATGGACCATAAATGTTGATCTGTGTTATTCTGGAACAATTCATTGTTCCCTCTGAGAGAGCAGGAGAATGATGGGGCTTTTATATAAATGAAGATTTTTCTGTCGGTCAGAGTTACGTCGACTACATCCGCAGCCTGCCGATCACAGCCGAGCCTGGGGTCTTCGGTCTCCACAGCAACGCTGACATCACCAAGGACAACCAGGAGACCAATCAGCTTTTAAACGGAGTGTTACTCACCCTGCCCAGGCAAACAGGGGGCGGAGCCAAATCTCCTCAGGTGGGTGTGGTCAGTGCTACACTCGCTGCTCACTGGCTGAAAACGTCGGTCTTTATTGTACAGACGCCATCTGTAACAAGGCTATTAATAGCTTACATATATATGTATATTTACTTGTATATATTGTTTGTGTTTGTGTGTGTGTGTGTGTGTGTGTGTGTGAACAGGAAGTGGTGGATGAGTTGGCAGAGGACATCATGTCAAAGTTGCCACCAGATTTCAACATTGAGAAGGTGATGTCTAAGTATCCGGTGATGTACGAGGAGTCCATGAACACTGTACTGCGGCAGGAGATCATCCGCTTTAACAGGTGTACACACACACACACACACACACACACACACACACACACAGGGTGTGTGTATGTTTAGTTAGCTATCTTAGTGAGGAGCTTTTACATTTATTATGGTGAAATCACGACAAAAATGGCCGCCTGTGGAGGAAAAGCGGTGATGTACTGATGCTCAGATACACACTCACACGCCCTGATGCTCGGCAGGTTGACGGAGGTGGTTCGCAGCAGCCTGGTCAATATCCGGAAGGCTCTAAAGGGGCAGGTGGTGATGTCCTCAGAGCTGGAGAACGTTTTTAACAGCATGCTGGTGGGGAAAGTTCCAGCCATTTGGGCCGCTAAATCCTACCCATCACTCAAACCTCTCGGTAGCTACGTCTCTGACCTGCTGTCCAGACTGCACTTCCTACAGGTGTGTCAAACCAACCAGTGTGTTCAATTGGGCTGTCTAGTAACTAATTAAGATCATTAGATATGCCACACTGCTCCAACTGACAGGTAGCTAATGCTCGAGACTCTGGGTGATTAGCAAAAGGAAATGACAGGTAGGTAAAATAATATAACGTGTTGTTAAATTCTGGATTGTGATTGGTCAGAAGGTGTTGATTAATTTTTAATAACAGTAGTATAGATTATTGTTACTATAGTAACAGCTCATTCACAGGGACGTGTACAGCAGACACGCCACATGAACCGTGTAATTGTTGCTATGGTGAAGTTTTCTGTAAGGAGATGTTTATGTAACATGTATGGAAGGAGTCTCCAGTGTCAGCGCTGTGTCCGACGAGTTCTGGACAGACGAGTTTACACTTTGTAGTTGTGTTTTTTTTTGTCTTATTAAAGGACCATTAGGTAAGATTGATGGGTAAGAGAGTTAGAGTCAACATTTAAATAATTTTTTACTCTTTGACCCCACCCCCATTCTTGCCCATGTTCACAAAGCAAAAAAAAACTACTTTGGGGAGGTATCAATAACTGCACTATGTTCTGCGTGTGTTAGGAGTGGATAGATAACGGACCTCCGGCGGTGTTCTGGCTCTCCGGGTTCTACTTCACACAGTCCTTCCTCACTGGAGTGTCTCAGAATTTTGCACGCAAATACACCATCCCCATCGACTACATCGGCTTTGAGTTTGAGGTAGGAGTGTGTGTGTGTGTGTGTGTGTGTGTTTGTAGGTGCATTTACACTCAATTTTTTTAAAACATATCCTAACCTACTGGACCATGGAGTAGAGCTCACCAAGAGCATGGTGTGATAATAGAGGAGACTTATGAGAAACATTCAGTGATTTGGAAGCTCCTGGTTCTGGCAGTTCCTGTGGCTTTTCATTTGTTAGCTCCGGATCATGGAACGCGTGACTTCGGTCTGTCTGGTGATCCTGTACGAGACTGACACGCTTTAGTGATTCTTACATTTCATAGAGATGAGAGAGGAGGATAAAGATCCATACCCTCCTGAGTAATGTTCAGCATGTCTGGTCAGATCCACTGCTGATCACTCACAGGATTCCCCCTGGTGTTCAGCTACATTAAATTCATTGTTTACAACGGTCCGGATGAGTAACTGACACGACTGAGCTACTCTCATTGTTGAACCGTTAATGATCAGTTCATAGCTCTATGTTAAATAAACGCTCGGTTTGAAGTGTTTTGTTTCACTCTGACGCGTCACATTACGTGACGTACGAGACACCGGTTCTGAAACTGGAGTTAAGAATGAATGCACTCGCCTCCGTTCAGACGTCTTTAATCATTCTGTGTTTGTCTTCCGTTCACTAATCAGAGTAGAGATGGTAGAGTAAATCACATCTGCTGTGTGAAGAGCTGTGAAAATTCTTCTTCCTCAGATAATGTCTTTATCTCTGTAGCTAGTGTCTGGACCAATCCGCTGCTTTCAGCTAAATAATCTACATTCAAGCAAACCGTAACCGAGGATCCGCTGAAGAAAGACATTTTTCTTTCTTTCTTCTTTTTGCACATGTTTATCCGCTCTGCTACGGGGGTTTTTCCAGGCACTCGGTTCTGTCTGCTGAACTTCACTGGGTCCGCCAGTTTACGTGTACATGTCATACTCAGATGGAGCGGATTTCCAGTTTGAACCCTTTGAAATATTTTATGACCGTTCCAGATGTTTATTCTTGGGCACTTCTGATTATACAGATGTTAAATAACACTCTTCTGCACTTTTATTATTTATTTATTTATTTTATTTGTATAGCGCTTTTTACAATAGACATTGTCTCAAAGCAGCTTTACAGAAATATCAACATGGTATACAGATATTAAAGGTGCAAATTTATCCCAACTGAGTAAGCCACTGAGTGGCGACGGTGGCAAGGAAAAACTCCCTAAGATGTTTTAAGAGGAAGAAACCTTGAGAGGAACCCGACTCAGAAGGGAACCCATCCTCATCTGGGTAACAACAGATAGTGTGAAAAAGTTCATTATGGATTTATATGAAGTCTGTATGGCCTTAGGAGCAGCCGTAGTCCCAGCAGTCTGGAATTAGAGAAGATTTGAGCTCCATCCAGAGGCAGAAAGGATCTGGATCTCTAGTATCTCCATAAATTCATGTGGGGCTCAACTTTTATGATGTTAAGAAAAGAAAAATGAATTACTTTAATGATTTTCAGCGGAACTGTCATAAAGGTCTTTCATTTCTTACTGATATTAATGTTATTGATGTCTTTTCTGTCTCTCCTACACCTTTTCCCTCCATCTCTCTCTCTCCGTCTCTCTTTATCTCAGGTGATGAAGCAGGAGAATGAGATGGAGGTAAAGCCTGAGGACGGTGCGTACGTTCGTGGTTTGTTCCTGGAGGGAGCTCGGTGGGATCGGGAGCACAGGGTCATCGGAGAATCGCTTCCCAAAATCCTTTTCGACTCGTTGCCCATCATCTGGCTGAAGCCTGGAGAGAGCAGCGGATTCCTGCACCAGAGCGTGTACGTGTGTCCCGTGTACAAAACGAGTGCGAGGAGAGGCACGCTGTCCACCACCGGACACTCCACCAACTACGTCCTGTCCATCGAGCTGCCCTCGGACCGGCCGCAGAAACACTGGATCAACCGCGGGGTGGCTGCTCTCTGCCAGCTGGACGACTGAGTGCACACACACACACACACACACACACACACACACACACACAATACATACTTCACCACTACTATATAGTATATGCATACATTTACACACACACACACACACGTACACATATGTACACTACAGTAACATGTTCACGGTGCTGGGGATAATAAACATGTATATAAATCTCCCTGTGTAAACTCTTATTGCTCTAGTTCCGTGGTGTTCTAGAAGTTTTGGATGTCTGAGGACATCTAATGCTCTACTCCAGTATCTAGCACCTTTATAAGGTCCTGGATTCATACATGAAACATTACTCACGCTCAAATGATAATATCTGAAAGTGTGTTTTTGCTTTATTCTGTTTATTTATTTATTAAGTTTATTCTGATAAAATTCTACTCTGTTCTATTCTTCTGCATGTAATACATTTTGATATGCAAATGAGCGGTGATTCAGTCACTGGACACATTAATCTATGACACCCTCTGGTGACTTGTTGTGACCTCTTGAGCATGGATTAGCTAGTTTCTCCTGAACCTGTGTAGAGCTGCATTGCTTTAAACACGTCCTCTGCATGATGTCTCTCAGGACACGGCCGCTGTGTGACACAGGCAAACAAACAGTACACCACCATGGTGAAGGACAAGCTAAACCTGCAGCTCAACATTTACAAGTTTCTTTTAACTTTTTAAAATAATAATAAGTGACTGATTGAAATCTAAAAAGGACAAGCAGAACAATACAAACAGAAACGGTCGTGTTCAGTAGAAGCACGGTATGTTAAGAGTCCCACCTAAACTTCTTTACTGTTATCTACATACTCATTGTTCTAAACACTACAACACAATAAACAACCTGGCACGCTAGTGATACAGGTGTCATCACAGGCCGTGACTTTTACACGCCCAGCACCTTATCTCACAGAAGAGTCAGCAACCACCCACCCACCCACCCACACACACACACACACACACACACACACACACACACTTACCTCTGGCCCGCAGTCTTTCCTCAACACTATTTCCTCAGAATCCATGAATCACAAACTGACCACGCCCAGCCTGCCATAACATCCGCGTAGACACATTTGCACATCACTGGCAGTGATCCCACAGTCCTGCTGAACTCTGGATTCTGATTGGCCAGAAGATGTTGATTAATCTTCTATACCAGCAGCTCTGACAGTAGTGCAGCTGCACATCATTAATGCACGTCCTTTTCAGCACCCTGTTGAAAGGCTTTGTTAGTCCTCACCATCTTGACTTGCCACAACTTTTTTCTGGGGTGAATACTGTGCCACCAGTGTAGGGCAGTGCATGTATATATATATATATATATATATATATGTATATATGAGAATAATTTGCCCAGTTTAGCCGAGGCAGCACTTTTCGACCTTCTCCAGTAGCACTTGTGCATACACACTGATACAACAGAGGTCCAGACCACAGGTGAAAGTTGTACATTTTGTCCTCTCTGTGCTCCAGTTGCCACACTTCCACACATCAGGATGTCTTTTCCTCTTGCAGGACCATATTCTTGTCCCTGTATCCATCCTAACGCTTGCTCCTTCATCACGCTGCACTAGAACCCTTATCACTGTAGTATTTATAAGTTCTCATGCTGTCACTCCAACACTGGGATCCACACCAGGTGTGTTCTTTAGTTTTTAATATTATGAAGCTTGCTGATGTGAAACTTACTCGCACACAAACAGTCATTCATTCATTAATTCATTCTCCTTCCGCTTTACCTGGTGTGTGTCATGGTGGTAACAGGTTGAGAAGGACAGCTCAGGCGTCTCTATCCCCAACCACGGATCCCAGACAGCCACAAACCCACTGTGAGGCGTGATCTGTCCAGTCAGATGTCTCTGATACAGCTCTATACACACAATGGTTATTGTAATGATTGTCTGAACGAATGTGAAATGTGCACAGCGCACTTAAATAAGTACACCCTGTTTCAACCAGCATGTCATAGTTAAATAATAATTCAATCTCTGAACTGACATCTATAAAATGTCCTGTTACATTTGATCTAAAAATAAGGTAGATAAGAACTGGGGGAAAGGTGCAGGCTATTCACACACTCATTCACACCTATGGGCAATTCAGCAGAGCCAGCCCACCTACTGGCATGTGTTTTTGGGAGGAATCCCCATGTGAAACTCCACACACACAATACCCCGAGCTCAGGATCGAACCTGGAACCCTGAAGCTGTAAGTGGAGCCCTTACACGTTATTCTACAGCTAACTTATTTCCTGTAAAATATCCTGTAAGTATGTGGACTTTAATCTTCTCCCATTTAAAGGAAAATGAGAAAGCATTCCAAGCGGTCCACTGATCCATGATCAGCCCATCCGCCATGTTTCTGAAGAAAACTAAGTGGTATTCTCTAACTGTAGAGATTTTAAAGTAATTCTTCTGGCTGTTTAAATAAATACATGTTTCTGATCTTATCTGTAAAGTGCCAGAGATCCAAAGATAACCTGCTGCCACAGCAGCACTTTGAGGTGCAGATGAACCTCCGTTATTTAGGACCGCATAGTCCTGTGTAGAATTTCTCATGTACTTAGATTACACATGTGGAAAACATACAAAATAATGAACTGGGTTTGGAAACCATGTAAGAGAAGGTACATTTACACTGTGTGTTAGTGTAGGGGAGAGGGGGGGGGGAGCAGTGGAGAGAGAGTAACTAAATAATAACTAAAATAATGATTTTCCCAAAAAAAACCCACTTCTTCACTCTGGGAAACACAGTGGCATTGCCAAATACTGAATCATTACTGTAAGAACTGAAATTGTGTCGTATGTGGAAGCACGAGGTTTACACTCTCAGTATTTAAAGTCATGTCTGAATGAATGTTGTGTTCTTGCCTAAGGCGGTGTACTCGTATCCTTTCCTACGCATTGCGTAATTCTATCCGTCAGCCAGTCTGTATAATATCGGGACAGTAAACGCGTTTATGTTTAAATGTTATCTGTAATTTCTCACTTTATTTCTAGAGAGAAATAGCTGTAGGTTTCACAGAAAGTTTGCTCAGTTTTTGCAAACTGTACTCCTTTAAAGGACTTTTAGAGTTAGGAAATATCACTACACCGTAAATGTGGTGACTGTCAGGACTCTCGATGGGACAAACACCCCATAGAGTCCCTGCATGCCGAATTCTGTCCGAATGTTCTGAGAGCGCAGAGAAGAACTCCAACTAACACGCAGAGCTGAATTAGGCAGATATCCTTATTTCTAAATATTCAAAACCCATCTCTTACATTCTGGACTCATCTTAAATCAAGCTCCTTTAATACACGTCAAAACAAAGCCCTTAAAACCCGAGAGCCCTGAAACCCGTCCCCTCTGTCGGCTGTATCTGAACCTCACAAACCCTCCATCATCTAACACTCAGCTTCAGACCAGCTCGACTAAACCAAACCAGATTACAATAAACCAGATCATAAAAACCAGTAAACATGCACATCTGGACCACTGAACATCAGAACATACGAGCTGGTAGAACACCTCCTCGGCGTCGGAGCTGCAGATCAGTGAAGTCTCTCTGTTTCTAATGCTGTGCATCTTATTTCTAAGCAACAAACTGTATCATTATATTAAAACTGTTTACTTTAGGCTCTTTAACTATCATACATCACAACACATTCATAAACATTAAGTACATTTCCACACGTCTCACCTGTAACTCATTCATATGTGTTTACTCCCTTTTCAGACTTAAACATATCAGAAACTCAGAACTATACAGAAACATCGTGTGTCAGTCATTACTGAACATTTTTGAGATATTATTCACCTCCGTGTTTCGTGTATGGAAATTCTACGTGTTCTTTTATCTAAAAAGGTTGTACTTGCTGGGGTTTTTTTTTTAGGAAATAGCAGTGTCAATGTTTTTTCCCTCCTAACAAATGACGCATCACTTCCTGTTTCTGTTGCACTACAGAAACCACTTCATTGCGTGCTCAGTAAGTAAACCTTATGGGCTTTGGGATTGTAGTGTTTCTCAGCTCAGCAGGTCTCATCAGGACTCGTCACACCTGTTCTGTCACTAAGAGAGACGTCCCTCCGGGTCAGGTCTCAGGGGAATTCTGCTGTTTCATCATTAGCACTATAAGAGTCAGGGACAGTCGTCTGTAACTGCTACAAGACACATCACTCTCCTCAGACTTTCAGATTTAACCTCACTCTCAGGTAAGAGCATTTCATCTCATCTCATTCTCTCGGATTAGAATCAGGTCCTGCTTCAGTTCACCTTTTATACATAAATGCTTGCTTTAAAGGAAAACTTTTTTGTTTTTTAATGTTCTTCTCATCACTGTCTTTCTGTACAATGTTAAAAATATAGTGCTACATGTGTAGGTAAGCAAATACGTTGATGTAATAAGAATCAGTGCAAAAGTAAGGCATTAGGGTCAGCATTTTCTCTTTTTTTTAATTATATGTCCTGTTCATTTCTGTTTGTATTTGTATATGTTCACATTAATGTTTATACCACATACTAGACATTTGGCACACCGCTGTGTTATTAATAACCACACATTCCTAAGCACTGAAAACAGGTTTTGTAGTAAACCCTCACCCACACCCAAAACCTCACACGTGTGCAAACACACACGAGACAATAACAGGCAGGTGTTACTGTGCGCAGGAACAGTAGCACAAACACAATCAGAACAAAAGGAAAAAAGGACAAACAACAACACGAAAAGGAATTCTTATTTTTAAACTGGTGTGAAATTATTTAATAGGTTAGAGAGGTGATTTGTCTGTGAATCTGATACTTACAATAGTCCTTCTCTATGTCTTCATTAATGGTGAATTAATATCCCAGTTTCCATATCCATCAGAAACTAATTTATCAAACTGTATCATACCGTATCAGATCCAGTGGCATTGCCAAGTACTGAATCATTACTGTAAGAACTGAAATTGTGTCGTATGTGGAAGCACGAGGTTTACACTCTCAGTATTTAAAGTCATGTCTGAATGAATGTTGTGTTCTTGCCTAAGGCGGTGTACTCGTATCCTTTCCTACGCATTGCGTAATTCTATCCGTCAGCCAGTCTGTATAATATCGGGACAGTAAACACGCGTTTATGTTTAAATGTTATCTGTAATTTCTCACTTTATTTCTAGAGAGAAATAGCTGTAGGTTTCACAGAAAGTTTGCTCAGTGTTTGCAAACTGTACTCCTTTAAAGGACTTTTAGAGTTAGGAAATATCACTACACCGTAAACGTGGTGACGTTTGCTGCCTTCGAAAGCTCGTCTTTCTTTACAGGTAGATTTACATATCATTTGCATAATCTTACAGCAGGTTATAGAAACCCAGCTATCTTATTTGTGAGTTAAATGTTGACAGAAGCACAGTCAGAACATGATTTAGCTTTTAACTTGTGTGTAGATGTGAGATGTTTAATAGTTTCATAATAGAAAACATTTTACACATCATTTTATTGCCTTTTTTGTATTTTTCAAACACCAATTTCTTTAATGATTTGCATTCGTTTCTTTCTTTAATACGCATTGTTAATTGTTAACTTTTTTTCTTGAATAAGCATTTTTCTATACCAGTGATGAATAAAAAAAAGTAAAATATATATATATAATTCGTCTTTCTTCCCCCATTAGTAACAGGACTCCTACAATGCCTCATCTTTTAGAGAAGGGTCTGGATCAGGATCAGGACCAGGATCAAACGGATGCAGCGGGATCTCGTTCCAGTCCCGAGAGATTTTTGGGGCAGAATTACGAAGAGCTGCACAGAGATTTTGTTAAACATAAAGCAAGATTCCTTGATAATAAATTTCCCCCAAATGAGAGCTCCATTGGTGAAGGCCTGCTGTCTGACAGTGAAATGGCAAGAGTGGAGTGGAGAAGACCAACGGTGGGTCAGGTTTAATCATGAATTAAATTACCAGTCAGGAAATAAGCCAATATATATAGAAGTATTGTAGGAGCGTCACAGAGGCAAATGGCATCACTGAAAACTGTAAAAGACAGTGAGTTATCAGAGGTGCTGTGTCTTAGTTCAAAGGACTGATAGCAGGGTCTAGTGCTAGAGTTAACAAAAAATTACCCCACACTTCCTCTACACCAGGGGTGTCCAATCTTATCCGGAAAGGGCCGGTGTGGGTGCAGGTTTTCATTCCACCCAAGCAGAAGCCACACATGCAGATACTTTGCTAGAATTTTTGAGCAGAGGATAGATAGATAGATGGATGGATGGATGGATGGATAGATAGATAGACAGACAGATAGATAGATAGATAGATAGTCAGTTAGTCATTGCAGTATTGAAGAGAACCATCACTTTTAGACACCAATACTACAGGACTGTTCTTGTCTATTTTAAAGCTTCTTCACGTCTCTTCCCTGGGGCAGCTGGGTTTTTTTTTTGCTTTTTGTTTTTTTTGACAAACTACTTACAGTTCATTAACACAGTGTAATTTGAAACCATAACCAGGTCCCTTTTTTATACCACCCCAGGGAAGTTCTATAGCATGTCATGTACCTGACAGGTTGCTCAAAGCCACAGCAACCTTTACACCTAAAGAGAACTGCTGCACTAGCTTCTCACCTGCATTTCCTGGCCCTCATGTTTTGAACAGGTTTTAAGAACCCTGCCCTTTGCAACCACCCCCCCCCCCCCCCAAAAAAAAAAAAAAACAACAAAACAAACAAACAAAAAAACCTGTTTTGTGATGTAATGAAAGGAAAATGGTGTCACGTGACTTAAGGATTAAGGATTAGTGAACAGACTGATCATACCACTTTTTCACCTCAGTTACATTCTGATGGCTCGTAGGTTGTTCTTACATCGAACATGTCAGTAACCACACTCTTCAGAGGTGTATTATTACTTTCATACTAGAACATTCTGTATCAGCAAAAAAAGCAGATCCACACAAAATCTCACAAGTTTGAGTTCACCTGTGATATTTTTGCATTTCTTGTTTTCTACCAGTTTAATGGCTTTGTACACTTGACATCAGCTATTGATTCACTGTGCATGTGATTTATTTCTGCTTTTCCAGAAAATGGTGGCAGATCCTCATCTTGTTGTAGATGGAGAGTCGAGGTTTGACCTTGCCCAGGGAGAGCTTGGTGAGTCTAATACAAACGCAGGTGTCAGTGATGAACAGGGGTGAGACTCAGGCGCCATCATGTAGAGCATCACAGTGTAAAATACACACCGGCCCATTAGTCACCGAAAATAGCAGCGTATAGACTCGTGAAAATCGAATAATGAAGAAAACCTACCAGAGAATTTGTGTTCTAGGTTCACAAAACAAGTTCTCGCTTATATTATAGCAGCTATAAACGGTGGCTCCCTCACCAGCCCTCTCTGTGTTCTTGTTTTGAAGTTAATAAGACAAAAAAGACCCAGAGAAACCGCAAAGCATAAACTCCTCTGTCCTGAAGATGTCATGAAACCTCAAGTTACAGCTTTACCTCTGAATGTTACACAGCACTGACACTGGAGACTCCTTCCATACATGTTACATAAACATCCCCTTACAGAAAACTTCACCATAGCAACTATTACACACATTTGTAGTCCATTTACGTGGAGCGTCTGGTGTACCAGTCCCGGTGAATGAGCTGTTACTGCTCTACTACTCCTGTCAGAGCTGCTGTTAGAAAATAGAATACTAATCAACACCTTCTGACCAATCAGAATCCAGAATTCAACAGATTTTTTCAGATTCATTCATATTTCCTGAGGGTTTTTTAAATCATTTTCCATGGATGTCAGAAAGCATCATGTTTTCTCCATGTTTCCTGTGCTCTAGCTGTTCCTCATTATAACAGATCGAATTTCTTCCATCTGACTGACACTTTTTTTTTCCTTCTTGTGCATGTGGTACTCCATATTGATTCCTGGTTTGCTCGTCTTCTCGTGTCCAATCTTCTAGTCATCCTGATACTTCCTTGGATATATTCTGCTGGCTTCTGGTTTTGATCTCTGCTTACTCTGTCTGCATGTAGCATGGACACTCTGTAATCTGGGGATTCTGTTTGTTATGATCATTATTGTATGGCATCAGTGAAGCCTTTTTGAAATTCTCTGGGATTTATTTGTAATTTATTTTAGGAAACTGCTGGTTTCTGGCTGCAATCGGTGCCATTACGTTTCGGCGAGACATTATGGATGAGATCGTCCCTGAAGGCCAGTCATTCAGAAGGGATTACGCTGGAATATTTCATTTTAGGGTGTGTTTATCAATCAATCCTAACACAGTACCACTAACTGCTCGTTAATACACGACACCTAATAAGCACAGTTTAATTAACACAGCAATTGTAACGCATATTGATATATTACATTTTTTATGATCATTTCCCATGCTAGATCTGATTTATAATGATAATATAACTGAATGATTGCGTTGTAACAGAATCCACTTAACAGTATTACTTGTTCTCTTAGTTATCATATTTTAGCTTCACTTGGCAGCCCCTCTTGCTTAAGCATCAAAAACATATGCAGATTATTCCTATAGATATTGGTATTGTTAACCAATCCCAGATAAATGTATTATACATGTGAAGGGATTGTATGATGTTGTCAATCCAATTTTGTTGCATTTATCTGCATACAATGAACAAGTAATTAACAAACTCACTATTTAGAAGAGCTTTGTGTAACCTACAGCAAGCTTCCAACCCAAAACACTGATCAGTAAGAAGCAAAATAAAAGCAAAAATGACCTAACACACATCATACGTCTTCCAGAAGTAATCTGAAAAAATTACAATTTTAAAGTCGTGTAACATAATACATTATTGGTAGAGAAAGTATTGAGAATTCAGCCAAAAATATATCTTTGTTAAATATAGGTGTGCAACAATTATTGGCACCCTTTTAGTCAGTACTTTGTGCTAGCTCCCTTTGCCAAGATAACAGCTCTGAGTCTTCTCCTATAACGCCTGATGAGGTTGGAGAATACATGGCGAGGGATCTGAGAGCGTTCCTCCATACAGAATCTCTCCAGATCCTTCACATTTCGAGGTCCACGCTGGTGGACTCTCCTCTTCAGTTCACCCCACAGGTTTTCTATGGGGTTCAGGTCAGGGGACTGGGATGGTCATGGCAGGACCTTGATTTTGTGGTCAGTAAACCATTTCTGTGTTGATTTTGATGATGTTTTGGATCATCGTCCTGCTGGAAGATCCAACCACGCCCCATTTGAAGCTTTCTGGCAGAGGCAGTCAGGTTTTCATTTAATATCTGTTGATATTTGATAGAGTCCATGATGCCATGTATCCTAACAAAATGTCCAGGTCCTCTGGCAGAAAAACAGTCCCAAAACATTAAAGATCCACCTCCATATTTAACCGTGGACATGAGGTACTTTTCCATACGGCTACCTCTCTGTGTGCTCCAAAACCACCTCTGGTGTTTATTACCAAAAAGCTCTATTCTGGTTTCATCTGACCATAGAACCCGATCCCATTTGAAGGTCCAGTAGTGTCGGCACACTGAAGACGCTCGAGTTTGTTTTTGGATGAGAGTAGAGGCTTTTTTCTTGAAACCCTTCCAAACAGCTTGAGGTGATGTAGGTGACTTCAGATTGTAGTTTTGGAGACTTTCTGACCCCAAGACACAACTAACTTCTGCAGTTCTCCAGCTGTGATCCTTGGAGATGTTTATCCACTCGAACCGTCCTCTTCACAGTGCGTTGAGACGATATAGACACACGTCGAATTCCAGGTGGATTCATAACATTTCCAGTTGACTGGAACTTCTTAATTATTGCCCTGATGGTGAAATGGGCATTTTCAATGCTTGTGCTATTTTCTTATAGCCACGCCCCATTGTGTGAAGCTCAACAACCTTTTCCCGCACATCACAGCTACATTCCTCATCTTACCCATCGTTATGAATGACTAAGGGAATTTGGCCTGTGTGTTACCTCATATTTATACCCCTGTGAAACAGGAAGTCATGGTTGAGCAATTTCCTATTCTTAGTCACCCAAGTGTACTAAAAACATATAAAATATCAATGGGAATACACTTCAAATATATTTTTCTCACATGAATTCATAGTGGTGCCAATAATTGTTGCACACCTATATTTAACAAAGTGTTTTTTTTATAAACCTGTGTTGTGTTTGCAATTGTTTGATATCCATGAGAGCAGAGCATTTTCTTGATTTTTTTTTAACAAAATATCAAAAGGTTAAACAATAAAGACAACTTTACACAGCTTTCTTTGTTCATATTAAACAAGGGTGCCAATATTAGTGGAGGACACTGTATGATTTTAATATTGTATTTCTTTTCAGTTCTGGAGGTTTGGGAAGTGGGTGGATGTTGTGGTAGATGATAAATTACCCACAATCGATGGACAGCTGATCTTTGTTCACTGCAAAACTCGCAATGAGTTCTGGCCTGCGCTGCTGGAGAAAGCCTACGCCAAGTACATCACATTCATTTATTCATGTTCATGGTTATTTCTTTTAGAGGTCTGAAATACTGTACTGTGTGGCTCCTATACACATGATCTACATGGTGTGTGTGTATGTGTGTGTGTGTGTGTGTGTGTTTGTGTGTAGAGTGTGTGGCTCCTATGCAGATCTTCATGGTGGATTGATATCTGAGGCTCTGTGTGATTTCACTGGAGGGGTGTATTTAACACTCAGACTGAAGGCAAATCATCCGGAGCACTGGGCTCTCCTGCACCGAGCAGCACAATACAAATCATCTATGGGCTGTGGATCACACCCAGGGGTAAACACACACTCTACACCAGTGGTCACCAACCCTGTTCCTGGAGACCTACCAACCATAATGGTGCCCACCTGACCATCTACTCACTGCCTTAAGAGGTTCCTGATCAACTTAAACAGGTGTTAGGTTTTGGTTGGAGATGAAACCTGCAGGAAGGAAGATCTCCAGGAAGAGGGTTGGTGACCACTGCTCTATACACATTTAACACACATGTCTGTTTATTCTGAAGGACTTTCGTGCTAGATGAAGCCGATTCTACACTACAAAATACGCTAGGAATCTTGTTCTTTCACTTTAATAAACTGTTAGCACTTTGATATCACTTTGTGAAGACGTGTATGAGACCGAGCGAGATCTGACTCGGCTAGTTTAGAGTCACCGCTCAAAGAGTTTGATCCTGACTTGATGCTGCTGAGGCCCAGAGTTGGACCTGGTGTTAAAGCCTTGCAGACGCTGCTGGAGACATCACATCCTCCACTGATTCACCATTAAGCTAATATTTTATCATCGTTAAGGTATGAGGAGATTCCACACTGCACTGCGCTCTCAGATAATCAAGGATTTTATCCAGACGAGTGCATTTTGAGAATCGTCCTTAAATAGTGTAGTGCGATGATACACCATTGTATTATTTTGCACTTTTGTTGCACTGGTTTATTTCGTTCCCTTGTTGACAGTGTAGTCTAAAAAGCATTGAACCTGAACTGTAATGAGGAGCCTGTGTGTAGCTGAAGTTCTTTACTACGCAAACTTAAACACAGTCTTGTCCTAAAATGCTTATTGTTTTCATTGTTGGAAAAGGTGACTAGTTGACTATGTCTTTTTTACAGGCCGACTAGTAAAATGTGTAGTCATGCAACGTCTAACACTCTCATCCGAATACACACACATTAGTATTACACACTGATGTACACACTTATTACGTGATGTGGGACACACACATAATTAACACCACTACACTCATACAGTGGTTAACTTACATCACTCCATGCATTCTTTCAGGCCACTTCTGCTAATACAGAGCTTGCCAACGGTATAGTGGAGGGTCACGCCTACGCCGTTACTGGAGTTACCAAGGTACGCATACTCTGCCTCAGACCCTGCTAATGCTCGGTGTGTGAAGCACCAATCACAGTGAGAAATATGATAATAACCACGTTAAATATAATCTTATTAACCGAATTCTAATGAAAAGACCAAACAGAATATTATACTCTGTATAAAAGTGTGTGATTAAACTGTATTCTGTTTTTCAACACAGTTTTCCTGAATAGCTTTTTCACCAATGAAATAAAATGGTTTCATATGAGACCGTTTAAGTGAATTAATTAAAAAAAAGTCCACAAATAGATTAAAAAAACCTTGAGAATTCAGTTTAGTTCGGTTCAGTCGGTGGACATTATCACAACTCACCCTTACAGAAATCCGGATATCGATTTACACCTGGTTCTGTGAGGTGGAAAAAAAATGTGCGTGTGTGTGTGCGCGCGTGTGTGTGCGTGTGTGTGTTTAACAGGTAACCAGTGAAGGGAAACCAGTTAAACTGGTCCGTCTCCTGAATCCGTGGGGACATAAAGAGTGGAACGGTGACTGGAGCGACAGGTAGGAGCTCACACAGTTTCATAATCACTGATCACTGCACGGATGTTTGTTTTATTCTCCTTCCTCATGATGACGTGCAGCGTTTCATCACGCCTGAGGTAAAATTAAATTAATCATGACTCCCCACGGCACTTCATCATTACTCATTGTTTCACAACAATCGTAAAACTACAGTCGAAAGCGTGTTTCATGTGCATTATGTAATAATAGGGATAACAAGTCAGGAAACTCTGAAACCTCCTCAACTTCCTGGTACATTGTATAAGTGTGAGTCAGCTACCAACAACGCCAATATAACTCCCAATATAACAATACAGCTGATATAACTCCCAATATAACAATACAGCTGATATAACTCCCAATATAACAATATAGCTGATATAACTCCCAATATAACAATACAGCTGATATAACTCCCAATATAACAATACAGCTGATATAACTCCCAATATAACAATACAGCTGATATAACTCCCAATATAACAATACAGCTGATATAACTCCCAATATAACAATACAGCTGATATAACTCCCAATATAACAATACAGCTGATATAACTCCCAATATAACAATGCTAATATAACTGATAAAGTTAAAGATCAAACATTTCTTCATTTATTTTCTATTCATTTCCTCTTTTTTTCAAGTTTCTTTCCCAAAATGACATTACATGTCTTTCTCTGTTCTTCAGATCACCGCTGTGGGGATCTATTAATGCCGAGGAACACAGAAAGCTGTTACAAATGAAAGACGATGGAGAGTTCTGGTATGTGTAATTTATCATTTTATTTACACACCGTGTCGTACAGAAATATTGGTGACCTTCCTGAAAAAGAACACACTCTCAAGCTAAGTTTTTTCTTGTTTTTACCGTTACACTGAATATTTTGTGAGTCCTGCCCTGGAGAGAACATCAGCCCCGAGTCTCTTCCTGTATTGTATAATAAGGCTGGAGACAGATGTCGAGCATCTCCTCCATGCACAACATGTTGAACTCGTTTACATTCAGTTTGTGCATGTGGACTTCACTCTTCAACTCCACACACTTTCAGTAGAATACAAATCCAGAGACTGAGATGATCATTGCTAAACATTCAGTTTGTGTTTCTTTAACCATTTCTCTGTGTATTTGGAAGTATGGCCGAGGCGTAAATATATCCTGGAAGTTAGTAGAATTGATAATGACCTCAATCTTCACAAGAACCCCAAAACATCACTGATCCACCTCCAGGTGTTTTTAACCCGTGTTCACTCTCATTCTATCACCAAACATGCTGATGGTGTGCATGAGCTGTTCATCAGACCACAAAAACATGATGCTGATGGATCTAATGAGGCTTCATGTGGTGTTTTCTCAGATGCTTTCAGGACAGGATTCCACACAGCTCGTTGTGACGGCTGATTAAAAAAATTATACAAACACAGCAATGAAGAGAACTGTGAAATTCTAGTATTTATACACCAGGGAAATAGATTATGTATGAATGCAACATTCCTGAATTTCTAGCGTTCCTTCAGGGTATCATTCATGAAATAACTGAACCAACACTTATGGAATTTTGCAGTAACCAAGAACCAAGTGTTAAACAAATCATTCACACGTTCTGCATCTTCTCGACCTGCTTCTTCCAGGAGACTTTCTCACTGCTTCTCCTAAATTAATGAAAACTACTTATCTATGAAAACAATTAAAGTTGAAGTAAAAACTATTTATTAAAATATAGTACATTGTGATTCTTAAATAAACGTCTTCACATTTATATTGAAAACAACCGGAACTTCACTGTATCTCTCATAAACTTGTGGTGCTTGTCTTTCTTCAGGATGTCAGTGGAGGATTTCTGCAAAAACTTTTGTAATGTGGATATCTGCTGTCAGAGTCCAGCGTTTCTCGATGGATCGTCAGAAAGCAGCTGGACGACGGCAAGCTATCAAGGCCGGTGGGACGAGAAGACAGCCGGGGGATCCATGGAGTACACACGTACGTATTTATGTACAACACAATACATTTACCGGTAGATCTACCAGATTTACTTTATTTATGATCGTGCTTGTTTTAGTGCACTCGAACCATTTAAACTGCAGGAGAAAATCTGAAATGCCACGTTATACTCAGACAGTACTGCGTAGTTTAATTTAAGAAAGGGGGCGTGTCGATGAAGATCAGACACTAATGACAGGAGCATCAAGTCCATTGTCCCAGAATAGGTTCTGCATCAAACACAACAAATTAATTATATTCTAATTATCCAATCAGTCAATTAATAAACCAATTAATTAATTAATTGGATCTCCGGGTCAAAGCGAGATGTGGACACAGATGTGGACACAGATGTGGTGCTGTGAGAGGGTAAATGAGTATTGGCAGAGATGTATATATATATATATTTGTGGTGATTATTGTAATCATTTTCATGATTTCTATATTTAGAGAGTTTCTGGATGAACCCTCAGTATCGGGTGAAGATTCCTGCGATAGAGACGGACAAGACCAAAGCACATGAGTTTAACCTGCTGGTGTCTCTCATGCAGAAACCCAACAGCAGACACAGACGTCACATCCAAAACCATCCCTTTGGGTTCAGCGTGTTTGCGGTTAGTGTCTCCTCACAGTTTTAGCTGGGGTGTGTGTGGGGGTGGGGGGAAGGGTGGAGGCGTGGGGGAGGGGTGTGCTGTATTCTTAGAGTTGTACAACTACAACAGGTTCATGTTAAAATGTTTATTTAGGAATGAATGACTCCTGAAACCTGACTAAAGAAGAGAAATAAACAGGCTAGCTCATTTGCATACAAACAATATTCACCTGACCTGTTTCTTTTTTTTTTACTTTTGGCTTCATAAAACATTATTGTTCGAGAAGTGTGTTTAACATTATAAGATAACTGTGATACTAAGCCTCTAACACTAATACTACAAAGCCCATGTGTGAAGGCAAGTCACAGTTCAGGTTCCTCTAGAAAAAAAACTGGTTCAAACATTATTTTAAGCTGGAAATTATACAATAACTATTATAATAGAAAATACTAGATACGTTTAACTACATTTAAGATATTTTCACTTGCTAAGATATAATTTTTTAACCAGCGCTATTCTGTTTGCTGTGTCTAAGATCAAATCAGACTAAACCACTGTTATTGCATGCACATTTTCAATATGTAGATGATCTGAACTGTGTTCTGTATCACTGTTAGCATTATTAATAGCAGTGATATTATCAGAAATGTAATTAATATAACATTTACTGTGTCTGTTTCATGAAATGTGGCTGAATTGTTTGTCTTCCTGATCTTTCAGGTTCCTCCAGAGGTATGTAAAGCTTTATTTTATATCCTACAGCTCACATTATTACACAGTTCCCACCGGGGCCACGCCTCAGATTATTCACATCCACTGCTGTATTCAGAGATTATACACTATGTACCCATGTTCTCATGTGGGCTAAAAACATATCAGATCTAACATTAACGTTCACCATCTACTCTTCCTCCTTCAGCTAGAGGATAAGAAATCGTTTCCTGCCACATTCTTCACCTCCAGCGTTCTAGTGGCCCAGTCCAAGATCCAATCAAACACCAGGGAGGTTGTGGAGTACCTGAGACTGAAACCTGGACACTACCTCATCGTACCGTTCACCCACAAACCCACAGACACCGCCTCCTTCCTCCTCACACTACACTCAAAGTAAGAGCGTAACTCAGATAACCGTGTTAATCAAAGACCTACTGAGCAAGTTCTTTTCCCAACCTGTAGGATGATCCAGAAAATGTGCTCCATCAGCCAAAAGTCTGTTTAAAGTTGCTTCTTTTATTTTGCACCAATGACAACACGGTTTCTGCAGAACTTAATATTAAGAAGTTTTAAAGACAATTATTTAAGTAAAGGGTTTTTAAAATGGAATTTAATGGTGGGAGGGTCCTAATTTGATCATTATTATTCATAATTGTATGATATATTTTTAAAATATCCCTATGTTGATATTTGTGCTGTTCTGATTGGATAGAAGGTGTTGATGGCTGCAGTAGATTTCTGTATGTAGATATTTAATTACATTTTTTACAATGCTTTTTTTATATTTAGGCCCCTACACACGAACTTTTACTAAATAACAAGATGAAATATTATTATTTACTAAATACTCGTTCATTTTTGTCACTGATGATGATGTAAAACTGGCTATCGTATAAATAATGGGGGTTTGTTATACACTACAGTTTGCACTAATTCTAGTTCCGATATAAAAAATGCTGGATCATTCATTATTCATTTCAGAACAAAATTTATGACCATATAAATTAAATTTTAAGAGAATTTAATAATTATTAAACACTTTACAACTGTGCTTCTGAGTAATGGGATATCACACTCCAAATCTTTTCTGTGCCAAAACTGTCATATTGTCATATATACAGTATATAATCTCATTTTTATATAGATACATTTGTAAAATAATAAAACTTCTTTATAGTTTATAGTGAAACTACAACATTATTATTCTTTGTTCATTATTATCCTGCTGTAATTGTAGCTTTAAGCCATTTAGACCAGACAACAACCAGCTAATAATTGTGTTATATGTTAATTTAATATACAGTATGTCCATATATATATATGAGTTATGACCAAAAGATTCACTAAGTAAAACTCTATATATCTATAGCTATATCTATATCTGTATATCTGTGTGTATATATATTTGCTGAATCTAGAGTAGAACAAAAGGATTGACTCGTTCGGAAAAAGCCAAAAAGCTCACGAATTAAGCATTTCTTGAACATTTCTGGTTGTTTAAGGTGGCGACCACCATAAATAACGTTTCTGCATTCAGCATGAAGTTTAGTTCTTGTTTATAGAACTGGGAGTTGAACTTGATGCTGTGAACGTGTCTTGAGTTGGATTTATTTTCATTGATCTGTGTTTCTCTTGTTCACAGGATTAAACCCCACTGACGATGTGACGGTGAAAAAAGACGTAGCAAAAGGATCACAACAGGGCAAAACCTCACATCTCTGCCTATATGTTGTGTAATTTTTGGATAATTTGAATTGTATTGTATAATATTTCTTTAATCTTTGTGCACAGGAAATACATTGTTTATGAGTCTTTATTAATCACGTATACATTACAGCACAGTAAAATTCTTTTCACTGCGTACCCCAGCATCTCAGGGTCAGACATGATACAGCGCCCCCTGGAGCAGAGAGGGTTAAGGGCCTTGCTCAAGGGCCCAACAGTGGTAGCTTGGCAGCGCTGGGGCTTGAACCCCTAACCTTCAGATCAGTAACCCAGAGTCTTAACCCAGAGCCATCACTGCTATAAACAATGAGCGCTTTTATAACCAGTTTTGGTGCACTTTTCTCTTAGTATTAACACAATTATCCAGTGAAACCTGTGTGTTAGTTAACCTGTGAGCTGCTGTGTTAACACTACAGCAGCACACCACATAGCAGTACGCTGTAAGCTCTTATCATTCAGATGGATTTCTGTCATTTAAACATCAAGTTAGGATCTATAAGTAAAATCGAAATGTTTCTGATTTAGATTTGTCACTGGGCCACTGGTGTTAATGTTTTTGAAGAAATGGGAGGATCTGATCTGACAGGCCAAAATATAAAGATTGCAATAAATATTATTTTCACATTATGTTCTGTATGTACAGTAACTGAAACGGAAAGTTACAGCCTGTGACCGTTACAAAGCGCTGACACTGGAGACTCCTCCCATGAATGTCACACAAACACATTTCTCCTTACAGAAAACTTCACCATGCCAACGATTACACATGTTTTAAAAATATATTTATGCCAGAACCTGCCAGATTCCACAATTCAATGATTGTTAATAAACTGTCATTTCAAAAAGGAGGTGTTTGTTTGTGTTCATAATGAGCAGACTGAAATAAGAAGCAAAAGGCTTAACTACACCATGTCCCAAATTATTATCCACATTTTTTGTCTGTTTCTCCTAAACAGTCAGTATGATTAAGGAGTTTTTAAAATTGTTTTATCTTCAACAATTATATTACAATGTGGATGTTATTACAAGTGAAAGAACTGATTGTGACAACAGCTTTATTTATATTTTGGAAAGAACACAGAATACATTGTTCTGAATTATTGTGTCAAATGCAGTTCAACAACAAAAACACTATTTACAGTTCAAGTTACATATTAATAAATGAACCCTTCTTTGAGATTATTTTAACAATTCTCTCATCCACTGAACTTGTAAGTCCATGTATAGATTCTGCCTGTATTTTATTTGAGGATGCCCGTATTGCCTCCTAGAGCTCCTGTTACGAGGTACACTTCCGCACACCCTCATAGATCGTCCTTTTAAGGATGCTCCACAGGTGCTCCAAAGGATTGAGGTCAGAAGATGCTTGTAGAGTACAGAAGATACATGTAGACTCGGGCTTGAGCAGAACGTGGTCAGCCGTGTCGTTAGACTTAGGCGTGAGCAGAACTTGGTCGGCCATATCAGTAGACTTGGGCGTGAGAAGAACTTGGTTGTTAGGCTTAGATATTAGCGGAACTTGGTCAACTGGATCAGCAGGCTTGGACGTGACATCAGGAACTTGAGACTTCACTTGGACTTCAGAGACTGGAGACTTGACTTGGACCTCAGGGACATGAAACTTGACTTGGACTTCGACCTCAGGGTTGAGCTCTGGTGCTGGAGCCTCCCTGTTGACCTCTAGCTGGAGCTCGGCAGGTGAGCCCACGTTGTGGGTCTCAGGTTCGAGCTCTGAGGTCGCCAGGTTAACCTCAGGCTGGAGCTCTGGAGCTGAGACCTCCCTGTGGGTCTCGTGCTGGAGCTCTGAGGCTGCCATGTGGACCTCTGGCTGGAGCTCGGCGGGTGAGACCTCCTCGTGGGTCTCAGGTTCGAGCTCTGAGGTCGCCAGATTCACCTCCGGCTGGGGCTCAGGTGCTGAGACCTCCGACGGGCACTCCGAGGTCACCCTGTTGACCCCGGGCTGGATCTCTGCACGGGCTCTCCGGTGGAGTTTCTTATGCTACCGCCAGCTGCTCTTGAAGCATTCATGAGAGCAGTAGAATGCTTCCTAGAGACCCAGTTTTTTGCAGGTAGGGCACTGTAGCTTGGTCTCCCTCCTGCAGCTCTCAGACATGCATGTCGGTGCCACCTCCTCCACGTTGGCTAGAACCTGAAGCGGATTGGTGGAGGCTGACCTGTCAAGCCCCTCATAATAGAGGTTAAAGGGCAGGTCAGGCTGGGGCTGTCCACTGACTCTCCACCCCAGTAAATCCAGACCATGAAGCTGCCCTGGTTGCGTGAACTCCTCCATAAAAAGTTCTGCAAATTGAGTGACATCCTGGAGGGCAGAGGACCCAGTGCTCACCAGCTGCTCCGCCCAGTCACGGGCCGGACGGCAAAACCTGGACACCAAGAACCCGATCCACTGTCTCTTAGTAGGCTTGGGATACGCCAGGCTGCAGAAATATTCCTGGCAGCTGAAGAGGAACTCCAGCGGGTAGCTCCCCAACCCCGCTGTCTCTGGCGGCAGTTCAACGGCGTACAGCTGAGGGAACGGCAAGAAATGCGGCCAGTAATCGGAACGTTTCCCGATAAGGTATTGTCCTGCTACTCCCACTGTAGCGTGATGTCTCCCCTGTCCTCCTGCCGCATCCATGTTATGGCGGAAGATTCTGTCACGTATCGTGACGGAGCGGAGATAGGACGGATGCAAGTGCAGTATGAACAGTGTTTATTTTAAAAGAGAGACAGGCAGACAAATCCAAACGTGATCCATAAACGTAATCCACAACAGGCGAAGGTCAGGTGATCGGCAAACAGGCATACACAGGGTTAAACATGAATCAAGGTCGTGGTCACGGAAAACAGGGTCGATAAACAAAACGAGAAACATGAACTATGACGAG
Source organism: Ictalurus furcatus (assembly GCF_023375685.1). NCBI lineage: Eukaryota > Metazoa > Chordata > Actinopteri > Siluriformes > Ictaluridae > Ictalurus > Ictalurus furcatus. The sequence continues at coordinate 38,307,494 of NC_071255.1, forward strand.
GAACTGGAAGCGGATAATCCAGCGTGAACTAACTCTAAACATGGACCGTGACTATGACTACTAAACGAACTAAACTAACTCTACGATCATCTTCCGCGTTGTGTGCTGGGAGGCACGCGGTATATATGCGGACATGATCAGCGTCTAAACTGCTAGCAGCTGAGGGCAATACAGACCCACGTGAAATCCCAGCCAATGACAGAACAGGGAGGAGACATGACAGAAACATAAACAAAACACACGTGTCCAGATGTCACTACTGTCAACTATGGAAAAGCAGGTGCTCGCGCATTCGCGCTTAGAGCACGCTGCTTCAAGGGGAAATCATGACAGTGTTCACATGACAGAGGACCTATCCTGGACTCTCAACACCACCAGCTTGGACCAGCTGTGGCTCAGGTGGTAGAGCTGGTTGTCCACTAATTGCAGGGTTGGTGGTTCGATCCCCGACCCACACAAATCCACATGCCGAAGTATCCTTGGGCAAGACACTGAACCCAAATTGCTCCAGATGGCAGGTTAGTGCCTTGCATGCTAGCTCTGCTGTGTGAGTGTGTGAATGAGAAACAGTGTGAAGTGCTTTGTAGAATTGCTGACCATTTACCTGCTTAGCCAAGAAGGCCCAGCAGCACCTCCACCTCCTCCACTGGAGGCTGAAAAGAGCCAACCTCTCCCCTCTACAGAGGGATGATAAAGAGCCCCCTGACCAGCTGTCCTACTGTGTGGTGCAGGAACTGCACAGCCTCTGACCCCAAGACCTTTCAGCTGATTGTGAGTACGGCTGAAAAGATCATTTGGGTCTCTCTATCCACCATCGACACCTCATTCAACAACCGCTGCATCCGAAGCAGCCACCAGTATTGTGGACAACCCCTCTCACCCCTCTCATGAACTCTTCACCCTTCTGCCATCTGGCAGAAGGTACAGGAGCATCCGTGCCACCACCAGCAGACTCCATAACAGTTTCTTTCCTGAGGCAATCAGATAACTTAATACCCTGCTGCTTCCCAATGCACACCTGGGCAAGTCAAACACCTAACACAGTAAGACTCAGGTCCACTGCATACTGCACTTTACAAAGCGGCATCAGTCACTTTTTATTATGGAACTCAAGTTTGCTGCCAGTATTGCGCTATACTTGTGCTACATTACACAATAGTTTACAGCCCATGATCTGTCCTGTGTATTTATTTTCCTGTGTATTTATTGTCCTGTGTATTTATTTTCCTGTGTATTTATGGTCCTGTTCTATGTATTTATTTTCCTGTGTATTTATGGTCCTGTTCTATGTATTTATTTTCCTGTGTATTTATGGTCCTGTTCTATGTATTTATTTTCCTGTATATTTATGGTCCTGTTCTGTGTATTTATTGTCCTGTGTATTTATTGTCTTGTCTTCACTGTTGTGTATTTGCACTTTATGTAATTTTCCATACTGTGCTGTGTTGCACCATGGTCTTGAAGAAATGACATTTCATTCCAATGTTTACAAGCTGTGGTCACCAACCCTGTTCCTGAAGATCTTCCTTCCGGAAGACTTTAGCTCCAACCATAATGGTGCCCACATGACCATCTAATTATTGCCTTAAGTTCTTCATTAGCTAAAACAGGTGTGTTAGATTTTGGTTGGAGATGAAATCTGCAGGAAGGTAGATCTCAAGGACGTGGGTTGGTGACCACTGGTGTAGTGTTTCCTGAACAGTTTGACACTTCCTCTGCTTTCTCTCAACATATTTAAGAGCCAGGGAAGTGTTAATAAGCTGGCTCATATCAGGTGTGTTTGGAGCAGGAAAAAACTTGAATCTGTGCAAGACAGGACTGGAGTTGAGAATCCTGCCAACCTTATAATATCTTTAATATGTGTCTTCGTTATCCCAATGGCTTGACTTTTGTACCTTATAACAAACTTTCAGAGTTTTAACTCCTGCATTGTTTACTTTGTAATTTACTTTTTGTTTAGCTTTATTTTATTACTGTATTTTTAATAACTTAATTTCTTGAATAGATGGCTGTACAGTGTCACATTTCAAGATAGATTCAGAAGCAATCGCAGATATACAATGTTTATTAAACAAACAACAAAACAAAGACACTAAGACAACTTGGCAAAATACTGTGGCAAGAAACGGAACACGGTATTCTAAGACAAACGTAAGACAGAGAAGCAGTGCAAACAATGGCTATATATAAGTTAACTTTAATTAACAGAAACGTGATTCAAGTGCAGGTGGTCATGTGACATGTAGTACAGTGCAATGGCTGATGGGAACTGAAATCCAGAGTTACCTCCTTGATATATGACATACAGCACATTGATCTACCATGTTCATGAAAATAAATAACTTTTAATCTTCTTCTTCTTATTATTATTATTAAAAAGAAACCATTTTCTCAGCAGCCAACAATGACCTTAGTCTAGTTGTTCTAGACCAGGGATGTCCAACCTTATCCAGAAAGGACCAGTGTGTGGGAAGGTTTTCATTGCACCTAAGAAGACCTGAGTCGACTGAAAGCCAAGCAAAACTGATTAAACAGGTGGAATCACATGTTACTCCTGCCTGATTGGAATGAAAACCTGCACCCACACCGGCCCTTTGTGGATAAGACTGCACATCCCGTTCTAAAATAATTCCTGTAATAATTGATATTCATTATGAAAACAATAACATGAACAATATACCTAATGGCATTGTAATGTTGTGGATACATAGATTTATATATACAGGGCCCTCCACTAATATTGGCACCCTTGGTATATATGAGCAAAGAAGGCTGTGAAAATTGTCTTTATTGTTTAACCTTTTGATCTTTTGCTCAAATAATTCACAAAAATACTCTGCTCTCATGGATATCAAACAATTGCAAACAAAAAACAGATTTATCCAAAATATATCTTTGTTAAATATAGGTGTGCAACAATTATTGGCACCCTTTTAGTCAATGTTTGTGCTAGCTCTCTTTGTTAAGATAACAGCTCTGAGTCTTCTCCATAATGCCTGATGAGGTTGGAGAATACATGGCGAGGGATCTGAGAGCGTTCCTCCATACAGAATCTCTCCAGATCCTTCACATCTCGAGGTCCACGCTGGTGGACTCTCCTCTTCAGTTCACCCCACAGGTTTTCTATGGGGTTCAGGTCAGGGGACTGGGATGGTCATGGCAGGACCTTGATTTTGTGGTCAGTAAACCATTTTTGTGTAGATTTTGATGTATGTTTTGGATCATTGTCCTGCTGGAAGATCCAACCACGGCCCATTTGAAGCTTTCTGGCAGAGGCAGTCAGGTTTTCATTTAATATCTGTTGATATTTGATAGAGTCCATGATGCCATGTATCCTAACAAAATGTCCAGGTCCTCTGGCAGAAAAACATCCCAAAACATTAAAGATCCTCCTCCATATTTAACCGTGGGCATGAGGTACTTTTCCATATGGCTACCTCTCTGTGTGCTCCAAAACCACCTCTGGTGTTTATTACCAAAAAGCTCTATTCTGGTTTCATCTGACCATAGAACCCGATCCCATTTGAAGTTCCAGTCGTGTCTGCAAACTGAAGATGCTGGAGTTTGTTTTTGGATGAGAGTAGAGGCTTTTTTCTTGAACCCTTCCAAACAACTTGTGGTGATGTAGGTGACTTCAGATTGTAGTTTTGGAGACTTTCTGACCCCAAGACACAACTAACTTCTGCAATTCTCCAGCTGTGATCCTTGGAGATGTTTTATCCACTCGAACCGTCCTCTTCACAGTGCGTTGAGACGATATAGACACACGTCCAATTCCAGGTCGATTCATAACATTTCCAGTCGACTGGAACTTCTTAATTATTGCCCTGATGGTGGAAATGGGCATTTTCAATGCTTGTGCTATTTTCTTACAGCCACGCCCCATTGTGTGAAGCTCAACAACCTTTTCCTGCACATCACAGCTACATTCCTCGTCTTACCCATTGTTATGAATGACTAAGGAAATTTGGTCTATGTGTACCTCATATTTATACCCCTGTGAAACAGGAAGTCATGGTTGAACAATTTCCTGTTCCTAGTCACCCAGGTGTACTAAAAATGTAAAATATCAATGGTAATATTCTTCAAATATATTTAAGGGTGCCAATAATTGTTGCACCCCTATATTTAACCATTTTTTTGATAAACCTGTGTGTTGTGTTTGCAATTGTTTGATATTGATGAGAGTATTTTTGTGAATTTTTTTAACAAAAGATCAAAAGGTTAAATATTAAGGACAATTTTCACAGCCTTCTTTGCTCATATTTACCAAGGGTGCCCTTATTAATGGAGGATAATGTAAATATAGGCAGTTAAAGCATATGAGTGGAAGGAGAATGTGAGTGAGTAAATATCTGCTGGGATTATTTTCATATTTTATAGTTATTACAGACTCTTTCTCTCAAAATGTCTGATTGATTTATGACCCTTCATGTTCCCGCTGGTTGACAGTTCTGTAGGTTCTGTAAATTCTTGACCTCTGGTAACCCTGTTGATCTCTATGTGTGTGTGTGTGTGTGTGTGTGTGTGTGTCCTATTGGTACTTGTCTGTGTGTGTGTGAGATAATGAAAATGTGTTTTCTGGGTCTATATTGAGCAGGATGTCCACACACTGAATACTTACGCTGTATTTATGTTAATGAATTTAGTCTGAACTCCTACTTTTCACAGTTTTAATCAGTGTATACATTTGGTTGTATAAGTGAATCTTTGTTTCTGAAATTACTTTTGTGGTAAGTATTGTTTATTTTGAAGCGTAACCATACTTCATGCGAATATGGGTGTTGTAAGAAAAGTGTATCAAATGGTTTGCTATGATATGACGTGTGTGTGTGTGTGTGTGTGTGTGTGTGTGTGTGTGTGTGTCTGTCTGTGTGAGATAGGGGCATGTGTTTCCTGGGGGGGGGGAGTAATAACTTCTCCTGTGTGGTGGTATGTTAATGAAGCCCTGCAGCCCACAGCTCTATAGAAATAAACTCCTCCCATATAAACACAGCTGCAGTCACTCGTAGAAAAACATCACCTGGGAACTGAGAGCTGTGTGTCACAGAGAGCTGAGAGACGAGAGACAGCACTCAGGTATACACACGCTCAGGTAAGAACTATTTATATGTTATTACTACTGAGTCAGAAAGAAATAAAACTGAAGATGTACACTGGCTGCATCTCATTTTTCAACCCTGTTATGATGGTGAAAAGTTTAAACTGCTGAAAGTGTAAAGTTAAACTTGAACAGCAGGTAAATACAAACTCCTGCAATGTTCACTCGTATCCAGCTGGACTATTATAACATTAGGGACTTAACTTTACATGCGTTAATTTGTTTGGTGTGTCAGTGTTGAATGTTTTAATGAACTGAAAATGGAAACTGAAGACACATATTCAGCTAATGCTTATATTGACTGTACTGAAACTGAATTTAGAATTTTGTGTATTGTTACACCCCTACTGTCTGTCTATCTATCTAGATATGACATAAGAGTATAATGAAGTATTTAAAGCCCGCTTAATAATTAAATAAATGTTTATTGATTCATTTCATACATCGTTACCACAGACAGGCTCACAAACAGCCAACCCCCACTCTCCCCCAGTCTCTCTTCTGAGTATTAATATAATATAAACCTGTGATTTGCAGCTGCACTACTGTCAGAGCTGCTGTTATAGAAAATGAATCAACACCGTTGTAGTATAAATAAAGTTGATTGGCTTCAGTTGAGTTTGAGTGTTTTTGTGTTTCTCTTTAATCAGATTTCTCCACATGGCTCCTCAGAAGAATAAACGACGCAAGTTGAACGCGGCCGGTTCTCGCTACAACCCGCAGAACTTTCAGGCTCAGGATTTTCTCAAACTGCGTCAGAAATGTCTGATTAATAAAGCGCTGTTTGTGGATGATAAGTTTCCTGCGGATCGGCGCTCCATCGGCTCGGGCCTGCTGCCATTAAAAAAAGTGGATAAAGTGGTGTGGAAGAGACCATCGGTAATGTTCACGTTTATCACAACTGAACTTGTCTACACAATGCATATACAGTATAGAATATTCTTTTAATCAGTTTTAAATTATTTAATAATTATTATTTGCTAATTATTTTATTAGCATAGTGAAGTTTGCTAATCTGCTACAGGAGCAGAGTTGGGAGTCCCAAAAAACATTAAAAAGGATAAATGTCGAACTAAAGGGCATGTTAAATGAGCAGTGTTATTTTAGGAACACACTCAGCTCACAGTGTATGATGACTGCATGATTTCACTGGTGATGTAGCCTATCAGTAATTTAATCCCTAAGTTAAACGGCCCCGTATTTTAATTTTATTTTATTATCAATTGTTAGACAATTCTTAGAAAAAATATCTACTGAAAACACTAAGCTGAGTTTGTGATGTCGCAAATCACAGTAAAACATGCTAACTGCTGTATTACTAAACCTGTACAACCAACATTTTAGATGCATAATATTTGATCTACAGAACCAACATGGTATGTGAGTCTGTGTTAGTTATGAACTGTGGTTGTCATGGTAACTTGGTATTATTTTATATTTACATTTACATTTATGGCATTTGGCAGACATGTTTATCCAGAATGACTTTCAGAAGTGCTTTGAAGTCTCTGTCAATAAACACGACCCGATACTGGTTCAGCAGGTCATGGACTAAGAATACCGTCAGTCTAAAATTTTTAATTCATTAATTTAATAAGTGCTAATTTAGATACTTCAGGAAGAGGGCGGTCTTTAGATGTTGTTTGAAAACCCAGTGACTCAGCTGTTTGGACTTCAGGGGAAGTATTTTATTTATTTATTTATTTATTTTTTTTACCAGGTTTAGCTGCAGTTAAATGAATGAGTGAGACAATGAGGGTGTACAGTGGATATAAAAAGTCTACACACCCCTGTTTAGATCATTTGGGGTGATTTAGTTGGGCTTGGATGTTTTTTTGTAAGAAAGGACTTCTGTCTAGCCTCCCTACCCCATAGTCCAGACATGAGAGAGTAATCAGTACTTTTCAGATGTTCCTGCAGCTCATTTAATGTTGCTGTAGGTCTCTTGGGAGCATCTCTGCTAAGTTTTTATCTTGTCCTTTTGTAAATTTTGGAGGGATGTCCTGTTCTTGGTGATGTCACTGTGGTGCTCCATTTTCTCCACTTGTTGATGATGGCGGTGATTCACGTTGGTTTTGGAAATTCTTTTATACCCCTCTGCTGATCGATATCTTTTGACAGTGAGATACCGTGCATGCTTTGAAAGCTCTTTGAGGACCATGGCTTCAGCAGTCAGATGAAACCATGAAGATATGAAGATCCTACAGATACAGCTGATCTTTATTTGGGGTTAATCAGAATAATTTAATTGATGACAGCTGAGTGACTTTTGAACACGAGATTGAATATTATTGTTTTTAAGAATAAATGGTCTTAAAGTCCTGAAGATGAGTTTATTAACACATTCTGTCCCAGTGCTCCATCTGTTTATCCTTCACATTCCTTATATGGTAACAGTTTATTAGAGATTAGCCTCAGGTGCTCGTGTGGTGGGTTGTTGTTCTGTTCTGATCTGTTCTGTTCTGTCAGTATGCAGAAGCTCCTGTCTTCTCACTCACACAGTTTCCAACGCGTCTCCACTCACACACTGACTGAGGAATTCTAACCAGACTGTATTCATGTTCAAACCTGTGTGTGTGCATTATAACCGTCTGATATTCACAATGAGCCTCATTTATCCAGCTGGATAAGAACGGAGTTATCTTTAAATCCTTCAAAGGACCATTTACACAAGAAAGTTTCTTTTTTTTGGAAAATTTCAGGAAATAATGTTCATATCCTACGTGTGCTTCTGAGTGTGTTTAAATTTACATAAATATTTATTTCGATTAACTAAAGAAATATTAAATTAAAAAAAGAACACAATCCAACAAAACTTTAGTACTGCTTTCCTTCAGCTAGAACTGGGGCTTTTATCAAGATGGAGGGAATCACGAATATCTGCAAATACCAGTCTATTTTAATGCAAAACCTTCAGGTGTCTGTTAGTAAGCTGAAGATGAAAAGGAATTTCACCTTTCAGCACCACAATGACCCAAAGCATACATCCAAATCAGCAAAGGAACAGCTTCACCAAAAGAAGATCAATATGTTTCAATGACCTAGCCCGAGCCCAGACCTGAATCCAGCTAAAAATCTGTGGAGTGACCTGAAGCAGGCTGTGCACAGGAGATACCCTCACAATCTGATGGATCTAGAATATTTTTGGAAGAAAGGGGGGGAAAATACTGGCAAGTCAAGATGTGCTTGACTTACCCAAATAAACTGAGTGGTGTAATAAAAACATTTCCTCAGTTCGGTGTTAGGCCCACTCTATTTTCTTAAAGAAGGTGTTCAATTAGAAGGTAAGTCAGTAAGTCATTAGTGAATGATTAAAGGTTGATATATTTTTTAAGTTGCCTCCTTGGTGGAGCAAATAACTTCCTCGCATAGCAGTTAGCTAAGTAGCTTGGCTAAGTTATCAGGTATTTATCATTAATATAAGGTACCATTTACATAATATCTCAACAAACTTTACTCTGGTGGTTACAGAACTGCTCCCTGTATTTTTTGAAACTTTATTGGTGATTTGTTATTTTCAAACAATGGACTTGTAAATAAAGTTATGTCTATTACTGTCATTATTATAACTAGAGCTGAATGTGAAAGATGAAGGTTGGCAGCACCTCCATTTCCCTCCATCTTTTATTGAAGAGGAATTTCGAGCTGAGATCATGAGATGATGAATTGTGTTAGTTATATTTGTGTTGCTGTAAAATTTAAAGAAGCGATTTAGGAAGTCAGGGCACAGCACGGCTAAATAATAATAAAATGAATATGACTTTTTTATCATCAGGAACTAGTGGATGATCCTTGTCTGATTGTAGATGGCGAGTCCAGGTTTGACTACACTCAAGGAGATCTTGGTAAGTAAAGTTTAAATCCTTAGTTAAATTACGAAGAATTTTTCTTTAAAAACTGTAGTTAGCATGCCGTATTAAATTAATTACTTTGTAAGGGATAAGTTTTGTTTAGGCGCTACGGCACATTTCTAGTTAACAGTTCTACTCATTAAAATCCCTATTGCTCATTGTGTATTATTGACAGAGAGGGTAAGACTTAAGCTTTATATATATATAGGTATGTACAAACAGCAGATGCATGATGTTTTTTTTTAAAAGCACATCAATCATGTTACCTACAAAAAAATGCTTTATTTTTTCTGATTTTAAAAAACAAAGCTTGAAATTGGGAAGTATTAGTGAGAGTTTATTGGGGAATGCAGTGGAAATATAAATTCGACTATAACAATCATATTTACTTATTTTTTGCGTATTTGTAATTTTTAGGAAATTGCTGGTTTTTGTCTGCGATTGGAGCGATTACATTCCAGAAGGACATCATGGATCAAGTCGTTCCTGCTGATCAGTCGTTTAATAAGGATTACGCAGGCATTTTCCATTTCAGGGTAAGTAGAGAAATCTGTTTCAGTTTCATTAACTTCAAGAGAGAGAAGAGAAAGAGAGAATAGAGAGAGGGAATAAAGAGAGAGAATAAAGAGAGAGGGAATAAAGAGAGAGAATAAAGAGATAGAATAGAGAGAGAGAATAAAGAGAGAGAATAAAGAGAAGGAATAAAGAGAGACAATATAGAGAGAGAGAGAATAAAGAGAGGGGGAATAAAGAGAGAGAATAAAGAGAGAGAGTAAAGAGAGAGAGTAAAGAGAGAGAAAGAATAAAGAGATGCAGGTGATGGAACGACCGTTTATAGCCGCTATAACGTAAGTGAGAAACAGTAACTGTAACTATAAATGGATAAAATATACAACGTCTCATTCTTTAATCAATAAAACACTGTAACTGTTGGTTTCTGTGGTGTAAGAGGAATAAAACACCCGGGGACATGCTGTTAGATGAAAATAATCTTCGCGGTGGTAAGAGTTTATCCCTGAACCCTGAATGTATTCCTGATAGTCTGGTTATTCCTCCACAGTTCCACAGAAACGGCCAGTGGGTGGATGTTGTAATAGACGACCAGTTACCCACTCTCAACGGACACCTGATCTTTGTTAACTGCAAAACCAGTAATGAGTTCTGGCCTGCGCTGCTGGAGAAAGCCTACGCCAAGTACGTGTAATAACAACAACATGTATTTAACCAAAATACTGTGTAAGGTATAGTGATTTATTTATGTATTTATTTATTTTGATCAGAGTGTGTGGCTCGTATGCAGCATTGAATGGTGGGTTTATATCTGATGGTCTGCACGATTTCACCGGCGGAGCGTACAAAACATTCAACCTGAGCAAAGCTTCTGATAATCTCTGGGATTTAATGGAACAGGCAGTGAAGCGCAGAGCTGTAATGGGGTGTGGTACTCCTCCAGGGGTAATTATTCACACGTGTATACACACACACACAAAAGACGCATTAGTGTTGTATCCTGCCCTAAAATGGTATTCCTGTTCATGTTAACAAGATGTTGGATGTCTGCTTCCTGTGCTAACAGATTAAAACCGTAAAGTATATGAACATGACTATATATGTAGTCCAGTTTAAATACATCAGACAGACAGCTAGTCACAAAACACATTCCTCCGGGTTCAGTGTTAGATCCGCTGTACGGATATAACTCTATGTGTAATAAAGTCATTAGCGAAGGTTTATTAGTTGTTTTTATTTTTATTTTTAAAATCACTTTTACCTTATTCAATTGTCAGTTAACATCTAGCGTAGACGTGGCTTGGCATTTCATAGCGTAGCAGCTAGCCTAATAACTTCACTTCAGTAAGTTTTATGCCAGTGCTCGTTGAGGTAAGAAGCTAGCTAAAACGTGTGTAGTGGTTACAGACCTGCTTCCTGTTATTAGGAGTGTGTGATTTCTACACCAGACAGCTTGTGTTTACTGTTTTCTTTTAGGCATTGTGCAGACGTGCAGATGATCTGTTTATAAGGAATGTGTGTGAGAATAAAATCTGTAAGAATAAGTCCGCACACGTTCTGTTTTCTGCACAAACATGCCCGGTTATGAGCGCGCCATTTCCTGGCGAGTTGTATCAGGTTGTGTTACAGCTGTAGTGTGTGTTTAATCTCCAGCACTGGAAATAAATTCATTTAAAATGATAAAGGAGTCAATTTGATCCACTTTCTGATTCATTTATTACATATTCAAACTCCTCTGAGACAAATAAAGCTCTGAAAATGCAGGTGGTCTGAAAACTTCATGACAACTCTGACTTGTGTTTTCTGATATGGAACTTGACCTTGTTTAACCTCTGTTTAGAAACATACGGCTCCTAAATAGATTTTTTTAAATGCCCAGGTGAATGTTTTTTTAGAGCTTCATTTATATTAAGTGTTTGTTGGATGCAGGCTCCAGAATTTCATCATAATTTAATAGAAATTAAAACACACACACACACAAAAGAATGTAGTTTTAAAATATATGTATATCTAGCAAAGAACAAATGAACCTTTTGATTATTGACTCAACTATTAACACAGTGTCTTCAAAAGGTATTCAATCCGTTAAACGTGCACATGTTGTGGTGTTACGGGTTGGACCTGTGCGGTGACGTTCAGAAAAATGCATCATGTTAGATAGTTGTGAATTCCTGCATTAGGGTTTGCAACATGTCTTTACATTGTAAAGTGGAATGTAACTGCAGCTTCCTGTTTACATGAGCAAGATGTTGTCTGTTTGCTTCCTGTACTGTACATAACGAGCCCTCATTCAGTATTTACTTTTTTCAGTATTGTTCTGTATTTTTCAGCCCACTCCCGCTAACACAGTGCTTCCCAACGGCATCGTGCAGGGACACGCCTACACCGTTACTGGCGTTACCAAGGCGAGTCACTAAACTGAGTTCTGTTTCAGCGTGTGTTTATAAGGATTTTTATCACCTCTGGTCATCTTTACAGTTTATCTGCATGATAATAATAATAATAATAATAATAATAATAATAATAATAATAATAATAATAAACTTCTGCAGGAATGACAAATAAAACTGCAAAAAATAAAATGACCATTTTAAAATAAATACTTCATTGTATGTATATACATAAATGTATATATGCATTGTTGTCTATTATTTATATATAAATATTTTACATTGTGTACACATGTTTTTATATAATATGAGATGAGATCAGTGTACATTTATTCACTTACAGATTGTTTTATACACAATACAGTATATTTTTTAAACTCTGTACCTATGGTATATGCTACAGGTTACTGAAATAGTTAAAGTGATTCAGACTTCACCTGCAACCTTTTCTGTGTTTACTTCCATAAGTATTCACCCCCTTAAAAATCCACATTCTGAGGTGTTACAGCCTTGTTTGAAAATGCAAACCAGAAAAAAAAGCAGAGTTGCACATCTGTGTTTTCTAATGAAGTCTTGAAAGCCCTCCAATATTCAATCTAAAATTCTGTCAGGAAAATAAAGGTAAACATCAGAGAGTTTTATTTACAGTTGACTACATTCATGTGAAAGTGTTTATCTGAATAATTGTGTGTTTTTCTTTCTCAGGTTAAGAGTCAGGGTAAGGTGGTGAAACTGGTGAGACTGCTGAACCCGTGGGGAAAAGGAGAGTGGAAGGGAAACTGGAGTGACAAGTACGTTTCTGCTGATAACATTATTCATCACACTCATGTCCTAACCATCACAGTTTAACAAGCACTCATTATACCACAGTGCTGATGAATTCTGCATTCTGATTGGTCAGAGGCTGATTTATTTTTTCTCTGACAGCAGTGCAAGTAACATGACACAAAACAAAGAATCACGCTGACTATAAATGGTATATTTACTTATTTACAAAACTGAAAACATTAATAAGACAATCGATAATATAAATATAAACACAAACAACAACGATTTATTCACAAATAAGTCAGTTGTAAAATGAAGGTGATATGTTCAGACTTTCTTTTCCTGCACGTGAGCTTCAGCATTATGAATTTATAGCTAATGTATTGTGCATAATATTATCGTTTCTATAGTAACAGCTTGTTTACAGGGACTTGTAAGGTGGACGCTCCACATAACGGATTATAAACACGTGTAATCAGTGAAATAGTTTATTATTTAATTAGTAAACTGAGATTTCCATTTACACCAGTAACATGCTGTCTTATAATGTGATGGGGACGTAACCCGAGGTTAGAACTGTGATTAGTGACACACTGCTAGATAATGACCTCTAGTGGTCTGTGTGTTTGTTTGTTTGTGTGTGTGTGTGTGTGTGTGTGTGCGCGTGTGTGTGTGCGCGTGTGTGTGTGTGCGTGTGTGTGGGTGTGTATGGGTGTGAATTTACAGTCTGTGATTATTATTAATGCTGTCTGTGTAAATTAGTGTTTGATTAGATCAGAAATTCAGTGCAGTATCTGTGTTATAATTATGATAGTGTGAGGTACATTTTAAAAATGTGATGTTTTCATGAGATATGTGATGTATTTAATGTTTTTGGTTGGTTTTCCCAGCTCACCTCTGTGGAATGAGGTGAGCAGTCAGGACCGTGAAACATGGCTGGAGGATAAAAACAATGGGGAGTTTTGGTAGGTCTAATAATAATAATAATGTATAAAATACCGTTATATACACTGTATATTTATATAATTATATACAGCACATATATATTTATCCATTAATCCATTTTTTACACAAGCTCTTATAGCTATAATATTATTATATCATTTTATTATAAGTGGAGGAACACACCCCCTAGTGTTCTCAGTGTAAATTACACCTGTGTTCTGAATATTATCACATTTAAAATGTATTTTATATACAGTATGTGGATCTGATTTATTTATTTTAAATCGTTTGAGCAGTTTTTATTGAGAAAACAGGAGCATTTCCATACAGTTTTAAAATCTATCTATCTATCTATCTATCTATCTATCTATCTATCTATCTATCTCTCTATCTATCTCCTGTTGCAGGATGTCGATGGAGGATTTCTGCAGGAGTTATGATGAGCTGGATATCTGCACTATTGGTGTTGACTTTCTCATTTAACCCACTTTATTCAGTCTATATTTCAGTGAAGCTTATAACTATGTATATTCTGATATTTTTATTACTGACCACAGAATAGATTGCTGTACTGCATTTCACTTCTGTACTTAAGTTCACTTTTCATTTTCACCTAATAATTCTGCCTTTCATTTACTACACTGAAAAATTCTGCATGATAAACAGATCAGTTAGTCTATGATCTACATGATAATTTAAAGTCATGCAGTAAGGCTAGATGTGCACCGTACAGTGTGTGAGTTTCTCCCTCTGTTCCCTTCTCCAGTGCCTTGCTGTGATTTAGGGGCGTGTGTGTTTACAACACAGGATATGAATGAACCTGTCAATTATGAAATTGTGGATTTTTAATAAATTACCTTCTTATTCAAGTATTCCTGTGAATTACAAATTCTATAAACATTCTATATTTAAAGTTTTTTGTCCAATAACACACATTCACACTTAAATCTGCTATTTATAAAAACAGTTCTAATCTATAAATACAGAGACGAAACACTGAAAATGACCTGAAACATGCGTCAGAGAAAGGAAGGGGTTGTGGTCATTCCTGTAGTCTAGACAAAACTACCAAACGGTGCTGTTAAAGTATAGTAATACTTTCTATAAAGTCCATGCTGAGAATGAATTATAGCCTCATTTATAATTGTTTATAAGCAAGTATTACTGCTCTATAAACACATTTATAGCGACACATAAAGACCTATTCTTCATTAGAATAACAGTTATAGCAACAATGCCCATGCTCATAATGCATTATACACCAATTTATAAGTATTAATTAATCAGTCTTATGTTTCCATTAATGTATTCATAAAAATGCAGCCTGTATTTAATAACATTATTATATTATAGTTACAGTGAGGGAAACAAGTATTTGATCCCCTGCTGATTTTGTACGTTTGCCCACTGACAAAGAAATGATCAGTCTATAATTTTAATGGTAGTTGTATTTGAACAGTGAGAGACAGAATAACAACAAAAAAATCCAGAAAAGCGCATGTCAAAAATTTTATAAATTAATTTGCATTTTAATGAGGGAAAAAAGTATTTGACCCCCTCTCAATCAGAAAGATTTCTGGCTCCCAGGTGTCTTTTATACAGGTAACGAGCTGAGATTAGGAGCACACTCTTAAAGGGAGTGCTCTTAATATCAGTTTGTTACCTGTATAAAAGACACCTGTCCACAGAAGCAATCAATCAGTCATATTCCAAACTCTCCACCATGGCCAAGACCAAAGAGCTCTCCAAGGATGTCAGGGACAAGACTGTAGACCTACACAAGTCTGGAATGGGCTACAAGACCATTGCAAAGCAGCTTGGTGAGAAGGGGACAACAGTTGGTGCGATTATTCGCAAATTGAAGAAGCACAAAAGAACTGTCAATCTCCCTCGGCCTGGGGCTCCATGCAAGATCTCACCTCGTGGAGTTGCATTGATCATGAGAACAGTGAGGAATCAGCCCAGAACTACACGGGAGGATCTTGTCAATGATCTCAAGGCAGCTGGGACCATAGTCACCAAGAAAACAATTGGTAACACACTACGCCGTGAAGGACTGAAATCCTGCAGCGCGCGCAAGGTCCGCTGCTCAAGAAAACACATATACATGCCCGTCTGAAGTTTGCCAATGAACATCTGAATGATTCTGAGGACAACTGGGTGAAAGCGTTGTGGTCAGATGAGACCAAAATGGAGCTCTTTGGCATCAACTCAACTCGCCGTGTTTGGAGGAGGAGGAATGCTGCCTATGACCCCTGGAACACCATCCCCACCGTCAAACATGGAGGTGGAAACATTATGCTTTGGGGGTTTTTTTCTGCTAAGGGGACAGGACAACTTCACCGCATCAAAGGGACGATGGACGGGGCCATGTACCGTCAAATCTTGGGTGAAAACCTCCTTCCCTCAGACAGGGCATTGAAAATGGGTCGTGGATGGGTATTCCAGCATGACAATGACCCAAAACACATGGCCAAGGCAACAAAGGAGTGGCTCAAGAAGAAGCACATTAAGGTCCTGGAGTGGCCTAGGCAGTCTTCAGACCTTAATCCCATAGAAAATCTGTGGAGAGAGCTGAAGGTTCGAGTTGCCAAACGTCAGCCTCGAAACCTTAATGACTTGGAGAAGATCTGCAAAGAGGAGTGGGACAAAATCCCTCCTGAGATGTGTGCAAACCTGGTGGCCAACTACAAGAAACGTCTGACCTCTGTGATTGCCAACAAGGGTTTTTAAACCAAGTACTAAGTCATGTTTTGCAGAGGGGTCAAATACTTATTTCCCTCATTAAAATGCAAATCAATTTATAACATTTTTGATGTGCGTTTTTCTGGATTTTTTTGTTGTTATTCTGTCTCTCACTGTTCAAATAAATCTACCATTAAAGTTATAGACTGATCATTTCTTTGTCAGTGGGTAAACATACAAAATCAGCAGGGGATCAAATACTTTTTTCCCTCACTGTATATAGACTTACTAATAATGCAAATTTATTTCTATTTCCAACAAGTGAATTGTTTCATATTGTTGTTGATAGTTGTGTTTGGTGATGGCTACAACTGAACAGTGTACAGGACAGTGCGTGCTATCAGGCTGAGAATAACAGGATTTTGGTTAGCTTGAGCTGATTGCAACATTCATGTGCTGTACATTTAGTGGTAGATCTGAAGCAGATGTGTTGGCTTCATAAATTGCATTGTCCATGGACTTATCTGCACTGAAAGATGCCCTACAATTTTAGACATGTGGCTGAAGAAAAGGTTGTAAATAAATGTGCCATGTACTTGACTGCATATTTTGGATCAACCTACTTGGGGACATGTTTGTGTATTTACGCCACTTACTGCTCTGACTTTCATCTTCTGTAGAGTTAAATTCCATTTAGAAAAATTTAGGAGAAAATCAGTGTAAGAATATAAATCTAAAGCTATAATATGTTAATTTTATGAATCTATACAAAACTATACTCTAAATATAATTATGCCATCTAATCCAGTTACTGACTGACTGTGTTACATACTGCCTGTTTTCATTTAGAGTAAGAGTCATGTGTAAATTTTACCTTAACTGCTGCTGTACAAAGTATTGCACCCTTGATCGTGATGTTTGTCTTTCTTTTTTTTTTTTGTAAATGAATGCAATTTCACAAACATTTTCTGTAAAAAAAAACAAAAAACAAACAAACAAACAAACAAACCCTAGCATGGATGGGTCTCTACACTGCTGTAATGCATTATTGCCTTTGATAACAGGGTCTTCAGCACCTTTCCAGTTTTCGGGTGGGAAATATATATATATATATATATAATATGCACACTACAGTAATCCATGTTTACGAGGGGGAAAACTCTAGATGATCTGTACATATACCCACTTCCACTCATACAATCACAATATACCCACTTCCACTCATACAATCACAATATACCCACTTCCACTCATACAATAACAATATACCCACTTCCAGCCATACAATCACAATATACCCACTTCCACTCATGCAATAACAATATACCCACTTCCACTCATACAATCACAATATACCCACTTCCACTCATACAATCACAATATACCCACTTCCACTCATACAATCACAATATACCCACTTCCACTCATACAATCACAATATACCCACTTCCACTCATGCAATAACAATATACCCACTTCCAGCCATACAATCACAATATACCCACTTCCACTCATACAACCACGATACCTCTTCTTCACAATGCCTTTTAACATTGCCATAGTGCACATATAGTGGATTATAGTGGATATAAAAACCATGTCAGAACATTTTTCACCTTTATTGTGAAATTGCAACATGTAAATATTAAGTGACAAACAACCAGAAATGCTTTTGGGTAAAATTACTTTTTTCCAATCCCCAGCTTTCATAAGTGTATACACCAGAACTGGGTATGTGTCAGTGTTCAGAATCAACCAATCACATTAAAATCATGTTAAATACTAATTAGTGTACACCTGCCTTCAATTAAAGTGACTGATTAACCCTAAATAAAGTCCAGCGGTTCCTGTAGGATTCTCCTGACATCTTCTGGGTAACATACAGCTGGAAAAGTCATGGGCCATAAAGAGCTAACAGACCAGGCACGGTATCTCACTGTTGAAAAACATTAATCAGGAGAGGGTTACAAAATATTTCCAGGGCACTGGATGTACCATGGAACTCTGTAAAGACAATAATGAACACGTGGAGAAAATATGGTACGACAGTGACACTACTAAGAACAGGACGTCCCTCAAAATCTGATGAGAAGATCAGGAGAAAACTGGTCAGGGAGACTGCCGAGAGGCCTACAGCAACATTAAAATAACTGCAGCAATTTCTGACAAGTACTGGTTCCTCCCTACATGTTACAACAATCTGCCGAATTCTTCATATCTCTGGGGTATGGGGTAGAGTGACAGAAGCCTTTTATAATCAAATAATTTGTGTTTTTACGTTGAGATGCAGAGAGTGGAATCAGTGGTAAAAAGAGGCATACAGAGATACAGAGACATGTTAGTGCTCAGTCCATCCACAATCTAATGACCTACTGTATAAATGTTCTGTGCTATGCGCTGTGTGAATGCTGATTGGTTGGCGGAGAGGTGGCTGCATGGACATGTTTTGATAAGATGTAACATTTCTTCCACCGGTTTAATCAAATGATATTAATATTGTTTAATTATATTGTTCAAATTACATCTGAATTGTTAACAATTGAAAGCTAAACAATAAAGTTTGTGTGTGTGTGTGTGTGTGTGTTCCTTGACTCCACCTCCTAAACTTTGTCCTCTGTGGACTAAACTGGATTTAAGTGGAAGTGAAACTGCATTTTGTGAAGAAAGGAATTATGTAGTTCTCAGGGAGAAAAACAGAGTGGAAACACAAGCTGATTATTTTCCTATAACAGCATGTCCCCACAAGTATTTTATTCCTCTTACACCCCAGCACATATCAAAGCATAAACTCCTCTGTCCTGAAGATGTGGGAAAACTTACAGTTACAGCTTTACCTCTGACTGTTACACAGCGCTGACACTGGAGACTCCTTCCATAAATGTTAAATAAACATCTCCTTAATGAAAACTGCACCATATCAACTATTAAACAACCTGCTTTAATCTGTTTATTATTAGTGGCACATCCACTTTACAAGTCCCTGTGAATGAGCTGTTACTATAGAAACGATAATGTATTAGAACGAGTGAATTAATATAACCTGTGATTTGTAGCTGCACTATTGTCAGAGCTGCTGTTCTAGAAAATTAATCAATGCCTAATCAATTCTGACCAATTACAATCCAGAATTCTACAGTAATGTGGTGTATATAAAGTTAACAGGTCAAAATTAAATCCAAAGAAATATTACTGACTGAATCGATAGCCAGGTAAAATAAAATAAAATAAAAATTCATGATTTTTGAGATCTTTTACGAGTATTTGGAAATTAATTCAGTAAAATAATGAGTATTAATTTTCAGCTACTCTCGGGTAAAGTATAGATTCTTAAAAGACAATTAGGTGTGTATTAAATTAGTGTTAATAAAGACAGCAGTGTGTGACTCACTGAGATCTATACAAGCCTCACACTCTGCTAAACACTTACTAATTATCTCTGGGTCTGTCAACAGAAACACACACACACATACACACACACACACACACACACACACACACAGACATACAGACACACACACACACACACACACACAGAGATTATTACATTATTGTTAAATTCAGTTTAATCTCTGACTCAAACTGACAAAATATTTACATTAATTATATTACATTACTAGACAATACTATCACCTTGATCACCTTGACCGACCAGTCTGTCAGGTGTTGATTCGGCACCGCTGGTCACAGCACGCCTTCTATTCCTCTCTGGATCGTGCCTTCCTCATCCACGTTGCTCCAATTGCACTTCTAATATTGTCAATCCACCGTCTTGGAGGCCTTCCGAGTGGTCATTTCCACTCGCGTGGATACCACTCGACAACTGCGCAGGTGAACCGGGCGATGTGTCTAGCCCATCTGAGCTTGTTTCTTTTATATTCCGTGATGACAGCTCTCATGCCAGACCTCTCTCTGATCACCTCAGTTCTGTTGTGCTCCCTCAGTGATACTCCTAGCATGGATCTTTCCATGGCTCTTTGAGCTGTTACCAGTCCCTTCTCCTCTCTTCTCGTTGTGGCCCAAGTTTCGCTTCTGTATAACATCACAGGCAAAACTGTGCCATTGAAGAGATTGGCACAGGTGGTCTTGTCCAGTCTTAGCACATCCCATATGCTGTTGAAGGCTTTCCATCCAGCCCTTACTCTACGCGAGATCTCCTTTTCCATGTCTCGGCGCATGTTCACTTCCTGCCCTAGGTAGACGTATTTCTCCCCCTCCTCTATTTCATCACCACCAACCACCATTCGGCCTCCTGGCAAATTTGCAGACCGCATGTATTTCGTTTTCATGCGGTTCATCTTGAGGCCTACTGCAGAGCTTTTGATGTCGAGCTCCGTCAGCATGGTCTGCAGCTGATCTGTGGTTTTGGCGATGAACACGATGTCATCAGCAAAACGGAGGTGGGTCAGTAGCTCGCCTTTGATGTTCATGCCACCATGCCAGTCGATGTCTCTGATGATCTGCTCGAGATCTGTACATGCAGAATTTGCCTCTTGGAGCAGTTGGATGTACTGTGCCTCGACCCCTTGCCTCTCCAGCGAGATCAGCACTGCGTTTATCTCGACACTGTCAATGGCCTTCTTGTTGTGTACGAATGCAATGCACAGAGGCATCCTGTACTCTTTCGCTCGCTCAAGCAGTTGGGTCAGAGTGAATATGTGATCCATCCTGCTATAGTTCTTCCAGAAGCCTGCTTGCTCTCTCTTGGTTGCTGTTCATCTAGATGTTGTGATAATCGGTTCAGGATTACCTTTGTGAACAGCTTGTACACATGAGACGAGGCATATTGATAATAGTTCTTCAGATCTTCTCTATCGTCCTTTTTGAATAGCAGGATGGTATTCGACTCTTTCCATTGTGAGGGTATTTTTCCCTCATCCAGATAGTGAGTGAATCGCTTGGCGAGGATTTTCCAGAGCTGCTCTCCGCCTGACTTCAGCATCTCAGATGTTATGCCATCTTTCTCTGGCACTTTCCCACTTTTCATCAAATTGATGGCTCATTCACCCTCACTGACAAGGATTTCTTTCCTTTGAGATGACGACAACGGCTGCGTATTCCAGGCTGACTTAAAAAGCTTGGTGTAGAAGTCTTTGCAGATCTTTTCCACCTCACTTTTATCGCTGACCAGTACGCCAGCTGTGTTCTTGAGTGTTGTCACCTCTGATGTTTATAGTGCCATGTCCCTCTCATAATTTCTTGAGGCTCTTAATTTCCTATGCGGCCTTCAGGAGCTTTTCCATCCGGTATTTCTTGAAGTCTCTCTTCAAATGTTGACGCATCACTCTGCTGAGAAGGGAATATTCGAGGTGATCTTCTGCAGTCCTCTTCATGTTCTTCCTCTTCTCCAGCAGTTTCTTAGTTTCCTCCGAGATTCTTCCCATCTGCTCCCTCTTGCATGCCTCATTAGCCTTCCACAAGCACTCCTTCAATTTCCTTATCAGTGAGTCATAGTCCGTCTATTTTGTCAATTTGATGCCACGTTTCCTGCTTGATGCTTCCTGCAGCTGCGTCTCGTCGTAGACCTTAACGCATTCTTCCTTTGATGCCAAGTGCAGTGCCTTCTTCTCCCTCGTCCCATCGATAACGATCTTTGCCCTCAGTAGGCGGTGTTTGCTGCCGGTGTTGAATGGCGCTATGACGGAGACGTCCTGCAAGATACACTGCTTGTCGACCAGGATATAGTCGATCTCATTGCGATGCTCAGCATTTGGAGATATCCAGGTCCATCTCTTCTCCTGCTTCTTCTTGAATAGGCTGTTGCCGATGTAAAGCCTCTCTCATTCCTTTCACCCAATACGAATTTTCCGATTTATGTTTCTCCTTGCCACCCTTGTCCGACCTTTGCGTTGAAGTCTCCCATTATGACGGTGTAAGTGGATTTCACAGCTACCATTTTGTCTAGCTGACAATAGAATTCCTCGACTTCATCATCATCGCTGGCATTCGTTTGAGCGTAGGTCTGGACAATCTTGAGGGTGGCCTTCCCAGAGAGGTTCACGTTCAGCACCCCGATCCGTGATGAAACAAACTGGCAAGAGGCGACCTTTGAATCCCATTCCTTGCTAACGATGAACCCGATACCTCCAACTAATCCGCTTTCCCGAATCTTACAGCGCTTCCGTTCTTCCACCACAAACTCGCTTCCTTCTTCTGATGGGTCTCGCTCAGCCCTAACACATCACACCTGATCTTATTCTTCTCCTCCATCAGGTGGTTCAAACAATTCCCCCTGCCAAAGACCTGCAGTTGTAGGTACATATGGCAAGGTTAATCCTATTCCTTTGTGGCCTTCTGGAACCTGAGATTCTTAGCAGCCTCTCGTTGCTCTAGATGCATCCCGCCGCTGTGGAATGGCCCGATTGATGCGCAGGGTACTGAGGCCCATTTCATCATGCTGTTTTAGCCTTTGAATGTTGCCATCCTGCTGGCTGGGCAGGCAGGCCAGTACCTCTTCAGTTTAGCTAGCTTTCGACCTCTAGAAAAAGAATCATTTCTAGGATCAAATAGTCTGACACCTTTGTAGCATGGTAAAACCTGAGGGCATTAAGCCCCGCTACCAAAGCTATCAGACAAGCCTTTGTCACCACTGTGCCACTTTGAGGCACTGAAGCAGGATTTCCAGTGGAGACAATACTATACTATACTACAACTACTATTACTGTAGTTATACCCTGCTAGTAGCCTGATCTGAGAATGATCATAAAGGCCAATGTAACCCAGAGGTAAAATAGGCAATAAGTAAAATAAATAAAATAAGTCCTGATTGAAATAAATATGCAATAAATGTTTATGTACAAGTGATTATACATTTTATGTGATAACTATATACAAGCGCTTTATGCTGAAAAGATTCCTTGTGAACTAAAAATGAGTTTTTTGTAAACCTTTATCATCCAATAAGAGGGCATATTGTTATTGGGATATTAGCCTGTAAGGTTGAGTGTTACTACATCCTAGCCAATAGAATGGTTAGTCCCACCTCTCAGCCGTTCACACTAGCGAGGGAGATGGGAAGTGATGTCAGTGGTAACTGAATCATCGTAGCGGTATATTAATACTTACTTTCTGTTACGGGTGTAAACTACTAACAGTGTGAAATACCACAAGAGAGTCTAATTTGGAGGGCATGTTGATAACGTGCCCTTCCATTGCACTGGTGAGTTTATGTTCCGCTAACCTTATGTTCCGCTAACCTATATGCTAATGTCCATTTTATGCCCATTGACCTCACCCTGTGCTACTGTAAGCTAAATGTAAGCTAACGGCTAAAATGTATTATCCCTGTTAACATACTAGAAATGTATTTAATGGTAAAACAGGATATTTCATGGTATTCTGGACTGCTACCACTGATGAGTGGAGTAGCTCCGTTGAGTTATATGTTTTGTAACTGTGTTTTACGTCGAGTGTTAAATTGTGTGTATTAACCGTTGCGCCCTTGAGGTCTAGTGGTCTGTTGAGACACTTATATTAGTGAATGCTAACGGAGAGCTGGTTTTCATGCACCTCATTCATGCATTTAGGGCTATTAAGTGTATTTTGTATGTGTTTATTGAGTTTATTGATACTAGCCTCAGCCTATGACAGCAATGTCAATAGTGTTAGCTGTGAGGTAATTTTATGCTGACCTATTCCATATAGGTCAGGTTTTATTGTTGTCAATAGTTTTCAAGAGTTGCAGCATTTCCTTGGCTTTGCAAATTTTTACCGAAGATTCATTAGAGACTTCAGTAAAGTAGCGCAACCCCTGACATCGCCCCTGAGAAGTAAGCCCAGGCGACTGCTGTGGACTTCAGTCGCCCAGGAGGCTCTGGAAAGACTTAAGCGGGCTTTCACCACGGCTCCCATTCTCAGACACCCGGATCCCTCCAGGCCGTTTGTTGTGGAGGTCAACGTGTCGGGAGTGGGAGCAATTCTATCGCAAAGGTTTGGCGAGAGTCCCAAGTTACACCCCGTGGCCTTTTTTTCCCGGAAGTTGTCGCCAGCAGAGCGCAACTATGATGTGGGGAACCGTGAACTTCTGGCCATCAAGCTGGCCCTAGAAGAGTGGAGACACTGGTTGGAGGGGCGGTACACCCATTTGTTATCTTCATGGACCATAAGAACTTGGAATATCTACGAACCGCCAAACGGCTCACTCCTCGCCAAGCCCGCTGGTCCCTATTCTTTTCCAGGTTCCAGTTCACCCTGTATTACCGACCTGGTTCAAAGAATACAAAGGCTGATGCCCTGTCTCGCATTTATGCCCCAGAGCGGCCGACGGAGCAAGAGAGTTACATTATGCCTCCCTCCTGCATAGTGGGCGCCCTGGAGTGGCCCCTAGAACAGAACTTAGCCCGTATCCCCAGCTCAAGAATCCCAGCAGCCTGTCCTCCCAACAAACATTTCGTGCCTAAGCGGTACCGTCTCGAACTCATCACCTGGGCCCACACAACTTTGGCCACGGGCCACCCAGGGGGCGCGCCGCACTTACCAACTGCTGGCCGAGAAGTACTGGTGGCCCAACATGCCCAGAGAGGTTCAGCGCACCATATCCTCGTGTTTCTCTTGCGCTCAGTCCAAGGGACCACGTGCGCTCCCGGCTGGGAAGTTGGTGCCCTTACCCGTACCTGAACGTCCGTGGTCCCATCTGGCCCTCAATTTCATAACCGACTTGCCGAAGTCGTAGGGGAACTCCGCGATATTGGTGGTCGTAGATCAGTTTTCGAAGTCCCTGCGCTTAATTCCCTTACCAGCCATCCCATCTGCCTTCACCACGGCAGAACTCCTGTTTCAACACGTCTTTCGTTACTTTGGCATCCCCGAGGAGATTGTGACTGATAGGGGGCCACAGTTCACATCGCGGGTTTGGGCCAGCTTTATGAGGAAGATGGGGGTCGCCATTAATCTGACTTCCAGGTACTACCCCCAGGCCAACGTACAGGCAGAACGGGCCAACCAGGAAGTCATACGGTTTCTTCGGACCTACTGCTCTGCCAACCCAGGGGACTGGAGTCAGTACCTACCGTGGGCGGAATACGGCCAGAACTCGCTACGGCATTCCACCACCCAGCTCATCCCGTTCCAGTGTGTCTTGGGTTACCAACCGCCATTATTCCCCTGGAACGTGTCTCACACGGACTCGCCAGCAGTGGATGAGTGGTTCCGCCAAAGTGAACAGGTCTCGGAGCGTGCCCCTCAACAGCTGGTGCAAGCGTCCCACATCGCTAAACGACCAGCGCCGGAGGGCTCACCCTAATTATCGACCCGGGGACAGGCTGTGGCTCTCCACAAGAGATTTGAGACCCCTCACGGGCACAAAACTTCAACCGAAATATATCGGGCCCTTCCGAATTCTGAGGCAAATTAATGAGGTCACATATTGTCTGGACCTTCTGAGACACAGTCACATCGCCCCGTCTTTCCACGTCTCACTTCTCAAACCTGTGATCTCGGGCCCCTTGGCCACAGTGGTGCCGGAGCATTCCCCACCGGAACCGTTGGAGATAGAAGGCCGCCCAGCCTACCGCGTCCGCGACATTCTAGACTCCAGACGGAGGAGAGGAGGACTTCAGTATCTGGTAGACTGGGAGGGGTATGGACCAGAGGAACAGTGCTGGGTCCCAGCCCGAGACATTCTGGACGCAGGCCTGCGTAAAGATATCCATGCGGCTCATCCAGACAGACGGTGAAATCGGCGCGGCAGCTCACAACATGTAGTGCCACCCAGGGACATGGCGGGGGAGGACTACACTTCCCAGTCATACCCGTGCTCGAGTTCGCCGGAGTTCTAATTACGAACACCTGCAAACACCTAAGGTTATATAAGGGCCTCCCTAGCATTAGCCGCTTGCGAAGTAACCGCTCAGCAGCCTCATCTCTGTTTGTTTACCAAGCCGATTTTCATAGAAGTGTTTTCCCTGGTGCTCGACTTAACGCTCGTCTCTCACTACGCTTTTGCCTACGTCCCTGATACACAGCTTACCTGCTCTGTCCCGATTCGATTCTCGTTTTGTGTTCAATCTCACGTCATCGCTCCGCTCGCCCGCGCTTGTCTCCGTCTACGCTTCATAACAACACCCACCTTGCATTAATCCAATATCGGTGCAATCGATGGACTGTGAACTATTATTTTAACAGTCTAGTCTAATTTGAGTGAACTCAAAACTGTACTGAGCTTTTTATTATTTTGATACTTTTCTTCTTTTGTATATTTGGGATCCCACTTTTCCATTTTATTACTTTGCCATTGCACTTGTTCTTACTGTGCATTGCATTTAATATATGCAGTTAAACTAATCTCTGTGCCTTGTGTTATTTCATTGTCGTAGTCCAACATTTGGCTTCAGCGACTGAACCTATGATCTTCTGATCTGGACAAATTCTGAACATCTAGATACCTTGATGA
This sequence comes from Ictalurus furcatus, assembly GCF_023375685.1. NCBI lineage: Eukaryota > Metazoa > Chordata > Actinopteri > Siluriformes > Ictaluridae > Ictalurus > Ictalurus furcatus. The sequence goes on from NC_071255.1 coordinate 38,334,131, forward strand.
CTCATTACTGTCATGCGAATCTGTGATTACCTATAATAACATTAAATAGGAATAACATTCATGAAATGTATCAATCAGGGTTTAGACCTCATCATAGCACAGAGACAGCATTAGTTAAAGTAGTAAATGACCTTCTACTGACCTACGATCAGGCTTGTGTCTCTCTGCTTGTGTTACTCGACCTTAGTGCAGCTTTTGATACTATAGATCACACTATTCTCCTTGATAGATTAGAAAATGTTGTTGGTATTAAGGGAACAGTCCTCTCCTGGCTCAGGTCTTATCTGACCGATCGTTATCAGTTCGTAGATGTAAATGGTGAATTCTCCATGCGTACTGAGGTTACTTTTGGAGTTCCACAGGGTTCTGTTTTAGGCCCACTGCTCTTTACTTTATATATGCTACCCCTAGGTCAAATTATTCGTAAACATGGAATTAGCTTCCACTGTTATGCTGATGATACACAGTTGTATATTTCAGCGAAGCCAGAGGACAGACAGAAGCTTAGTAAAGCTGAGGACTGTGTAAAGGACATTAGACATTGGATGTTAACTAACTTCTTTCTACTTAATTCTGATAAAACAGAAATACTTTTATTAGGCCCACGTGTAGCTAGAAGTAATCTTTCTGATCACATGGTTACTCTGGATGGTCTTTCTGTTTCATTATGTGCAGCAGTTAAAGACCTTGGAGTGATTATTGACTCCAGCCTATCATTTGATGCTCATGTAGATAATATTACTAGGATAGCCTTCTTTCATCTCAGAAATATTTCTAAAATAAGAAACATATTGTCACTACATGATGCGGAAATACTAGTTCATGCTTTCGTCACCTCTAGATTAGATTACTGTAATGCCTTACTGTCTGGATGTTCCAGTAGGAATATAAATAAGCTCCAGTTAGTCCAGAATGCAGCTGCTAGAGTCCTAACTAGAACTAGAAGGTACGACCATATCACACCGATATTATCAATACTGCACCCAGTAAAATCTCGCATTAACTATAAAATACTTTTATTAACCTATAAAGCACTAAATGGTCTCGCGCCACAATATCTAAGCGACCTTTTGGTTTTATATAATCCGCCACGCCTACTTAGATCAAAAGATGCAGGCTATTTGACGGTACCTCGAATAGTGAAGGCTACAGCAGGGGGAAGAGCTTTCTCTTATAGAGCCCCACAGTTATGGAACAGTCTTCCTATTAGTGTTCGGGACTCAGACACAGTCTCAGTGTTTAAGTCTAGGCTTAAAACGTATTTGTTTACTCAAGCCTACCCTGACTAGATTCTGTTCTACTACTTTGGAGTCATAATTATCTTTTTTCTCCCTCTCTCCTTTCGCCGAGCCCCACATGAATTTATGGAGATACTAGAGATCCAGATCCTTTCTGCCTCTGGATGGAGCTCAAATCTTCTCTAATTCCAGACTGCTGGGACTACGGCTGCTCCTAAGGCCATACAGACTTCATATAAATCCATAATGAACCTTTTCCCACTATCTGTTGTTACCCAGATGAGGATGGGTTCCCTTCTGAGTCGGGTTCCTCTCAAGGTTTCTTCCTCTTAAAACATCTTAGGGAGTTTTTCCTTGCCACCGTCGCCACTCAGTGGCTTGCTCAGTTGGGATAAATTCGCACCTTTAATATCTGTATACCATGTTGATATTTCTGTAAAGCTGCTTTGAGACAATGTCTATTGTAAAAAGCGCTATACAAATAAAATTGAATTGAACTGAATATAATAGTGGCCAGTCTTTGAGTAGCTGGTTACACCAAGCAGACAAAGAAGGAGGGCTCCTGATGGGCCACTGGGGGAAATACTGGGGATGTGAGGTTGTTAGGGAAGTTAGCCAATAGTATTACTTTAGGGCCTTCCCTAGCCAATGTCGAAATTTTCAGTCTTCTCTGGGCAGTGAGCTGTCACAGGGCAACAAAAATCTGATGCTTCCCTCCAACAGAATGTGGAAGAGTTAACGTCACTAAAAGTCCATCTGACAGCATGGAAACCACTGCCAAATGTACCTCCATGGGTTCTGTCTACCAAAGAAAAGGGTTATCGGGTCCAGTTCAGAGCTCGAACCCCTCGGTTCAGAGGTGTGCTCATCACAGTAGTCAGCACAGAGCAGAGCCCAGCGTTAGGACAGGAAGTAAGATCCCTCTTGATCAAAGGGGCCATAGAACATGTACCTCATTCCTGGGGGAAGGGAGGTTTTTACAGTCATTATTTCCTGGTCCACAAAAAAATGGGAGTATGCAGCCAGTTTTAGATCTACGCCTCCTGAACCATACTCTTTGGACATACAGGTTGAAGATGTTGATGTTCAAACATATATTATATATTATATATTTCCACAAATTCAGTTTGAAGACTGGTTTGTGACAATAAATCTAATAGACACATATTTCCACACAGAAATATTTCCCAGTAACAGGTAGTTCGTGAGGTTCCCGTTTGGAGGCAACACATACCAATATCATGTTCTTCCCCTCGCACCTTCACAAAGTGCAGGGATGCCGCTCTGGCTCCCTTGCAACTCCAGGGCATCTGTGTACTAAACTACCTGGATGACTGGTTAATTCTAGCACGATCCCCGGAACTGGTGATTCAACATTGAGATCTTGTTCTTGCCCACAGGAGGAGCTTGGGGTTCAGGTTGCACTCCAAGAAAAGTATGCTTTCTCCAGTGCAGAGGACAACTTTCTAGGGGTTATATGGGATTCTACTATGATGAGGGTGTTTCTATGCCCAACATGCATAGGGTCAATCCTATCAACATTGAGCAAGATTAAGCTGGGTCTGTGCATCCCCTCCAGTCTCTGTGAGAAACTGTTGGGGCTTATGGCAGCAGCAGCCAACGTCATACCATTGGGCCTATTGCACATAAGACGAGGATAAAACCCCTGAGAGTAATCAGTGTTATGCGGTGATGACTACGTGCTCTGAAAATTTGGAGGTGTCCCCTAACACACCATTGGGGCCATGGTGCGCACATTGTCAAGGTCATGTCTGTATGCTTTTCCACTGATCGCTCTGCTCTGAGATCTCGAGAATTTATCACGATTATTTTAGGGACAACATTTTTATTGCACTTTTACATTTAAATAAACAGACCGCTGCTTTCACATCCATGTTGTGCTACATTCCTGCTAATGTACAAATCTTTGCATGAAATTAGAGTGCATCATCTCGTAGAAGCAAGATATAAATAAAATTGTACCTAAAATATAGGATAAATAAAAATGCCATCAACCAAATGAAAATATGCATCAAATATAACAATATGCAACCAAATTAAAACAATTCAGGCCTATGCAGAAAAGCCAATAACAGTGTTTACAGGAGGTGAAACGCAGACAAATCACCCAATAGAGAGGTGCAGGGATGATGTCATTTTGTACCGAAACCCGGAAATTTTCATCACACTGGTTCCCTCGACAAAAACACAATAGGATTTTCACATAGGCTTTAACGTTAATGTCCCACAATATAACACACAAGTAGGCATGAGAAAACTTGAGCTTGTCAATTATGACAGAATTTAGGAACATAGTGTGAGCCATGACAAATTAATTTACCTTCTGATAAACTAAATGTAATATTTTCAGTTAATTTTACAGACTGTATGCAAAAAACAACCGTGAACCTGTTACACCTTGTAAACAAATACAATAACATCAATGTTCAGTGTTTGAAGTCTGCTCCTCTTAAATATATTTAAAGCTACATTTTCCACTGTCATGGTTCTGGGCTGGAGTCAGTTCTCGAACCGCTCTGTGTATATTGTGTAGATATCTGAATAATCTCATATAGGATGTGATTGGGTGAGTTCATTTACCCGTCAGATGCAAAGCACTTTAGTTTAATGGTGTTCATTAATGATGCACCAATCAGGATTTTTACAGCCGATACCGATCCAGATATCTTTATTTATCTAAGCTTTAATCAGGAGGTCATAAACAGTTAAATGTAAGCTCTCTGCTCATGGTCACTGTTAATTGAATTAAAACAATAGCAATGAGATACTGTTGGTTAATTGATAAATAAACAAGCATAAAATATTTATTTTAAAATATCTTAAACATAAAGAGTTCTAATTAAAAGTAGACTAACATAAAAATGATCCATATTAGGAAAAAGGCTAATAGACTTCTAAGGAAATAGCAAACTAAGCTTAATGTCAAATTGATATTAAATGCAACCCATAGTAATTACACATTATTTCATTTCTCATTTTATTTATATTTTATGAAGTTATTATAATATCTATTTTTTATATTAAATGATTTATTTATAACTAAGGACATTTTCTGTCTTTACATGTTAGTAGTTTTAGTTTTTGTTTATCAGTTGTTCCTTTTAGATCGGTTCCCCAGTACAGTGTTGGGGGATTAAATCAGAACCTGAAAACTGGATTTGACTTTTCCTGTGATATCTGGCAACCCTGAGTTTAAATAAAGGTAATGATCTAGTAGAGTTGGTGTAGAAGGAAAGCGAACAGTTGCTACTCTTGATTATGATTGGTTGATTGATTATGATTATTTAATAAAGAAGTTTGAATTAAACCCACATTGTAGCATTAGCATTATTAATAATTTACTCCACCCGACACCGCTGTCTCTACACGAGCCGGTCACAGTCGCAGGTTCAGCACAATTTGAGTGATAAATAAAATATGGCAGGTTGTGAGATCAGGAAGTTGATGCAGATGATGTACAGAGTTACTCTCGTCATCATAATGGCTTCTCTGCAGTATGTACACACTTGTTCGGTTGACTGAGGAGATGAAAAGCAGTATGAAAGTAACTGTTGCCTGGTGTAGATGCATTTTGGACTTCCTGTAGTTTTTATTCCGATTGTATTATACAACTCCGAACAGGTCACTCGCACCGGTGCGAATAAATATTTATTCACAGTCGCACAAAATACTTTTCAGTTACAAATGCAAGTGAAATGGTCACACTGTAGAGCCTTGAGTTTGTCTGCAGAGTTTTTTCCCATTTAGCGTGATAACGTTTAATGTCCCCGACAACCTCTGTAGTGCCATTTCATGTTAGTGTTATGATTTCTGAAGCGACGCTGGCAGCCTGAGCGCTAAAATCCTACCACTGTTTGGCATTACAAATTGACGTCATCCCTGCGTCGCCCTATGTGATTGGCTGTAAGTGTAGGAAGCGCTTGATTTGATATGCAGCGGCGTTTTCTATGAGTGGAGGACGAACTTTAAATGTCAATATCGCAGTTGATCATGTTCATGTAATTGTGGGCAGTCCAAATCTTAATCGCGATCGATATTCGATTAATTGTGCAGCCCTACACTAGAGCACCATCCACAAGAAAATTGTATGCTATCAAGTGGTGACTTTTTGTCTGCAGGTGTGAGGAACATCAGTTAGACCCAGTAAACTGTGCAATAGCTACCATTTCTCAGCAGGGTTTGCTCCTTCTACAATCAAGGCCTACGTGGCCACCATTTTGGTCAGCCATGCCCCTATTGATGGAGCCTCTGTGGGGCTACATCCTCTAACTTCGAGGTTCATGTGTGGTGTCAGCCAGCTGAGGCCCATCTGCAGACCATGCATACCTTCCTGGAACCTTTCTGTCATACTAGAAGGTTTGTTATGTGCCCCATTTCAGCCCTTAGAGTCAGCCTCAGAGAAGCTTCTGACTCTAAAGGTAGCTCTTCTGCTGGCCCTGACATCTCTCAAGCGAGTAGGAAATCTACAAGTTTCGTCTCTTGCCCCTTCCTGCCTTGAATTTGCCCCTGGATTAGCCAAGGCCTTTCTATATCCTAGGCCGGATTATATTATATATGCAGGCTTTCTGCCATCCTCTGTTCCTCACACCGGAACAAGAGAAATTGCACCTACTGTATCCAGTAAGGGCTCTCTGTACTTACGTCCACTGCTCCAGCCATTGATGTAAGCTGGAGCAGTTTCTGGTCTGCATCTCTAATTGGATAGTGGAAGCAATCTCTACCACTTATGAGGCACGCAGTCTCACTATACCACTGGGCATATAGGCTCATTCCACTAGGGGGCTCGCCTCCTTGAAGGCTTTATCCTAAGAGGTATCTTTTAGGATGTGTGTGCTGCGGCAGGGTGGTCGACGCCACACACATTCATTCGATATTACAGTTTGGACATGCATTCCACCCTGGGCTCAAGTGTCCTGAAGTGACCCTTGAGCTTGGATCTTTTTGAACAGGCAATACCCTCAGTCTGTTATTAGTGTTTACATCATAAACATTTGCATACTAAACCCAATTCCGAAAAAGTTGGGACAGTATGGTTAATGCCAAAAAAAAAAAACAGTCATTTGAAAATTTAATTCACCCTGTATTATATTGGAAATTATTTACACAATATTTTATGTTTTATGTTGTGAATTAAATTTTTTTTTGAAAATATACATTCATTTCAAATCTGAAATAACTGTCAGTCAACTGGTTACCACTGTGTCATATCACAGCAAACCATCAACTCCATTTCCCAGAATGCACCACAAATTACAAACATGGCCGACAAAGACTACAACTCCCAAACTTGCACACAAACATGTTCACCATTGCCTGAATTCTAATTAGACATGTCTGTTGCCCATTGCACCTTCACCCACACCACTCCATTATAGAGACTGTTCACACACAAAGTCTTTGCGAAGTATACACTCAGTTGACTAGCTCTGTCTATACCAAGCTTTGATATTGTGTTTGTTTTTCTGGTTTTGACTTTGATCTCGTTTTTTGACCTTGTCTCTCTGCTTAACCTTGTTTTGACTGTTTGCTTGATCGCCTGACCTCTGCCTGGATTTTGCATTACCCTTTGGACTTGTTGTTTTTGGTATTAAACTACGTAACCTACACTTGCTTCTGTCTTCACTTCCATTACGTGACACTGTGTAACCTTTGTTACACATCACCTTTTCTTTTAATAACATTTATTAAGTGTTTGGGCACTGAAGACACCAGGTGGTTAAGTTTAGCAAGCGGAATTTTCCCCCATTCATCCATTACGCATTTCTTCAGCTGCGCAACTGTACGGTGCCTTTGTTGCCTTATTTTCTGTTTCAAAATGTTCCATACATTCTCAATCGGAGACAGCTCAGGACTGCAGGCAGGTCATACTAGCACCTGGACAATTATGAGAGCTAAAACATAGATATCTTTCTTTTCTCATTTAGTGACAGTTTGCTTTTATAGAGGTTTTTTTTTATATAAAGTAGGGTTTTACTAGAAAAAGTAGTTGCTGCAAAGCTTTGGCCATATACACGGTTACAGAAGCTGGCTTGAGAATTTTGATTATTTTCACAGTCTACAAGTTCATTCCTATAATTTATGTAAATAAAATTAAACAAAATTCATTCAACACATTCGTTTAGCAATTTTAAAATGCAATCTTTACTTAAAACGTCGTTTCTTCAGGTATGCGTTACAGTGTTGACTCGTATTCCAAAGCCTGTCGGGTTCTTTGCGGTTGTGCCATGATAACCCGTTGTGCAAATGTTTCGTCCTCGCTTAATTTGGTGAGAACTGTTTCGTTCTCAGAGTCAGTGTCGCTTAATTCGGTGAGATGCACCTCCCCCCTATGATGCGGTGACGCCTCACACTCTATGATTACGTATTGGCTAGAAATGTTGGAGACATTGGTCACAGCTGTAAGTGCAAAGCGTCTGCCCAAAGGGATAACGCAGCATATTATTAGGGCTAAAATGCCGAGGATGCCGAGGATGCCGAAGAGCGTTACACCAAGACGGGTCAAGGTGGCGGCCCAGTCCCCAGAAAGCAGCCAGGAAAGCCATGAGGGAAGGTGTGGGGAAAAACCAGAGTTATGTACATGTTCCTCCTGAAGGGCTTTCAAGCGATCTAGGACACAAATGAGGGCACCATGGGCCCCTGTGTGTAAGGGAATTGGCGGCACAGCTTTTGGGGCCAATCATAGTGCACACCCCCTTCTCTGGAGCGTGCATCTGATTAAGAACAAACCGATTCTGAGCTGCCATGAGAGATGTTGCATGCAACTGGTCACAGATGAGGCGCAGAGCCCTCATCGAGTAATTAATAAAACGTTGTTGGTTGTACCATATGTAGTTACTCCATGCAGTATTGTGATTATTCTGTACACTGGGAAAAAGGATGGATGCGTACCCACTTCGCCCATTGCTTTGAAGTGGTCTGGGACGCCTACCAGGGTCCTCCCAAAGTCCAGTTTGACGGTTGTATCAGAGGCCCAGTCCAAGTAGTTCATGGTTTCTGAGTCACGAATGTACTGAGTCCAGAGTAGTGTCACATTTGCGGCGGGAAGGGGCCTTAGGCATCTCTTCCGGTATTAGCAGTACTCGTGTTTTTCCGTCCAGCTGGACAGGAGCGCAACAACCTTGCCATTCAGGCAGGAGAGTCTGCCTTACCCGGTCACACCCACAGTACCAGAAAATGTCAGCGAGAGGAAGGGTCCCTTCTCCTAGGTTAGGCAAGAAGATGCGAGCTACGCTGGAGGTAATGCACAAGTAGTCAGTTGTCAAGTTACACATTGAACACGTGGTTACACTCAAACTGTCTGCGGGTAGGGAAGCGATACAGCGGGCAGTCGAATTTCCCATGGGGTAGGCCCCATGTTGCGAGCACAAGTAGAGAGGAAAGTGGAACGGTAAATCACTGCATACAGGCAGAAACCTGGATCCCTGTGTCTGAACGGGCTGAAACCCACAGTTCAAGCTGATATTCTGCATCCAGGAAGGCCCAAAGGCAACTGAAATGGCCCCAAGCAGACAGACAGTAGGACACAGAAAGTCCTCAGTGTAGGGCTCATTGAGGCACTCACCTAGATCCCCCAGGGGGTGCATAAAATGGGGACTACCACTGTGATCGTGGCAGGCGAGGCAGGAGCGGTCAGTGACGGATCAGGCCATGTGAAACATTCAGCTTAAATACATGTTACTTTGTTTGTGAGCATAGCTAGTGATGTCGCTGACAATAGAGTACTGTTGCAATTTCCTTAAAACCTGAGCCTCCGCCCCATTGACATGGACTGTTGCGTGCGCATAATGGTCTCCACCCCGGCGTAGGTTAGAGCACGTGGCTTTAGAACAGCGAAAGGACAGCCAAAATGGGTGCCCGATGGTGGCTGTGTGTTCACTGCGAGAGATGCCAATGGTGTGCCACGGGAAGATACCTTTAACTGTGTCGTTGTAGGAGCACCAGCCTGTTTTGCGAGCACCCATGATTTTAATGTGCCCAACTTGCACTTCAGCATGATCAGACTTTATCCAATATTTGGCCAAATGAGGACTACCCTGAATTAGTGATTCATAGTGAACCTGTTTCAACAGGGCCAACGCACAAATCAAGTTGCGCACTGTGTCAGGATCGAGTGGCAGGAGGAACTTCACCAATGTTGTGTGGAGTGTCATTTTTCATTTAAGGAGACATCTGTCTGCCGCGGGCTTCACTTCCGGGCCTATGCCTGTGATCAGCCACGTGACGACACAGTACGTCTGACTCGTGCCAAGGGAACTTTAGATAGAGCAGGGGCCTGCTCAGACATGGAAGTAACATTCTTGATGCTGTCATATTATGTGAGTTCACAACTGCAGGGGAGTCTGAAGCATAGAAAACAACAACTAGTGTGACTATACGTGCAATGCCAGTGGCCACCCAGGTGGATGCCACCACCGTATCTGATGCTGTGCACTTGTTAAGGTGTGGCCCCTTCATGGTCCGTTCCTGTGCTAGGAGTGGGTTGACGACTCAGGGGTTCCATTGGGACAGGGAGAAGTGTGTCCGGAGGCAAGCTCTGCAGAGCTAGGTCACTAACTATAGGTAAATTGTCTAAGCTGACCAGGACGGCTAAGTCTATGGTCAGAAAGAGGGTCTCTGTTGGGCCTACTGTGTCCTGTATAATTTGGGTTATTCTGGAACAGGTTTCATTGTCATTCAACAGGGAATCTGCTGGGGCACCTATCTCACCTTGTGCACTGTCTGAGGCTGCAGGTGTTTCATTGTCTGGGGAGGCTGCAGGTGTGGTTGGTACAATGTCACTAGTTACTGCTTCTCGAGATCGTTTGGCCACTCTATGCTTGGTTTGGGCACGTGTTCCTTTTGCGGGGCTCAGCTGCTCATCCGGTTCACTTTTGCTGTCTGACTCAACAGGTTCCGGAGAGGTCTATGGCTCTCCCTGCCTGGAAGTGGAGGCTTCTTCTTCCTCTCTCAGACACAGGAGGGGTCCTTTTCCTGCTCCTCGACAACAGTGGTTTAAGTGAAACCAGTGGTCTTTCCCCTCAACTTTTACAGCCGTTGGGGTAGCTGCGACCACTGTGAAGGGCCCCTCCCTCCTGTGGTCAAAGACACCTTTTCTTTTGAAGACATGTATGTATACTTTGTCACCTGGCTCCACCAATCTTTCTGGAACCAAGTTCTCATCCCCGTGGATTGCTTTCCATACCTGTGAATACAATTCTCTGTGTATCTAGTTTAAACTGCGTATGTATTCCTGCATCTCGTCTTCTAACTGCTCCAGGAGTAAACCTTTATAGGGGCCATGGGTAAATGCCATTGGCATGGGACGGCCTGTTAGCATCTCATGTGGGGTCAAGTGAGTAATGCGGTTAGTCTGTGAACACATCTTCATCAGGGCCAATGGCAAGACCTGTACTCATTTTTAACGGGAACTCTCACAAATTTTTGGTAGTTTAATCTTTATTACCCTGTTTGCCTGCTCTACCATTCCTTGCGACTGGGGGTAGTACATGCATCCCAACCTGTGGTCCATACACAAGGTCTTTGCAATCACCTTGATTGTTTTATTTACAAAGTGCGCACCATTGTCTGAACTTAAATAATCTAGGATGCCAAACCTTTGCCAAAAATAAAACTACTAAAATGTAAAGACAGAAAATGTGCTTTGTTATAAATAAATCATTTAATATAAAAAATAGATATTATAATAACTTCATAAAATATAAATAAAATGAGATATAAAATAATGTTTTATTCCTATGGGTTGCATTTAATATCAATTTGACATTAAGCTTAGTTCGCTATTTCCTTAGAAAGCTATTAGCCTTTTTCCTAATATGGATAATTTTTGTGTTAGTCCACTTTTAATTAGGACTCTTTATTGTTTAAGATATATAAAAATAAATATTTTATGCTTGTTTATTTATCAATTAACCAACAGTACCAGGACATACCACTGTTTCACTCATGAACTGACAGAGGAGAGTCACATGACCTCCTGTGATCATGTGATTTATCAAATTTAAACAGAACATTCCAAAAGAACTTCCTGGTAACAGTGTTGATTGATCTGGAGAGGTTGATACGGGCTATAATGATAGTTGGTGTTGTTCCCAGAACTTTTCTTGAAGTTGCCATGCAGCATTCTTTAGGCAAGCATAATGTAGCCTCTTCCTGCTGGTCTTTTGCAATCATAGAGGTAGATGCGCGCACACACACACACACACACACACACACACACACACACGCACACAACAGTTTTGTGTTAAAAATGATAAAACAGAAAATTCACTAATATGTTAAAACCACAAACCAAAAACATTGTTTTGTGTGTGTGTGTGTGTGTGTGTGTGTGTGTGTGTGTGTGTGTGTATTTATTTACTCCACCTCCTGCTCTAAAAATTATTTTGACTAAACCAGTCAAGGCAGTTGGAGTTAAAGTGAAACTCCATTTAGTGACGATTGGACTGTAAAACATTCTCTGTAAGTGATCTGTGTGATGATGGCGTTAGATTTAACACACCCATGTTGGACTGAAGTAAACATGTCTTCTGAAGTGTGTGTGTGTGTGTGTCTGTGTCTGTGTGTGTGTGTTTCATGTTTTCTAGTGTAAGACATGACCTCCAAAATGAGTGTCTCTGGGGAACAGGACACAAAGAAAGACAAGAGGTAAGTGAAGGATGTGACTCAGGAAACATAACAAAACAAACTTGAGGTGGTCTTCAAAATGTTGTTAAAAAGTCATTGCAGCAAGAGAACATTTCAGATATTGATCAAAGTGGATGTTTTTGCCATCAATATACTTATAATATACAGTATGTAAGTATATTTAAGATTATGACTTCATATGACTTGGTCATGACGTGCTTACACAACACCTGCACTACCTACATCCCTCTAATACATCTTCTATTCATTCTTCTTCAGTAACCACTTTATCCTGTATTACCCTGTATTTATAAATATTTATTAAAAATGTGGGCAATTTCATTTCAATACATCTACCTCAGTTTAATGTTGCACAAACAACTGCACATATCTCCCTCCCTGGCACCTGGTATACTGTCCACCTACCTAAGGCTGCTGCAGCCCCCTAAATGCCTAGATAATTACTCAGTAGGTGTCTCACTGAAGAAAGCAAACTTTTGGACACATGAAAGGGGGAGGACTGCTGCTCCCATGGGCAAGCCTTAGCATTAGCTTTGCCTTTGTGACTAAGCTACAGAGTCATCACCCGTTCAGCGCACTGTAAGGGGTCTAATGCCAGAGTTGTTGGTTTACTATCTTTGCTTAATGCACATAGACTTTCCCCTACCAAAACAATGCTGTTCTCACTCTTGCTAGACTTTAGTGTCTAGAAGTGCACCTCTGATGCAGCATTCTTCTCCATCAGAGCGCTAACTAATCTCCACTGATCATCAATATCAGGTATTAGCTATTACTTTCTGGTAAAGAGCGTCTGTTTGCAGTCTGTAAATGAAATAAGGTGTTATTTGAAAAAAGAATTAGCAGTGAAAAGAGAAAGAGAAAAATACTGTAAACAATAATTATGCAGAATAGTGAAGAATTTATTGATGGTAAAAATGTTTAAATGGCGAAACAGGCGAGAATCTCCTGGGAAATGATTCAAAGAAAGGAACACTAGTTATTAGAGAGAGAGAGTGAGTGAGTGAGTGAATTACCTGTGTCTGTACCGGGTCTCTACTAATAATGAAGCTATGCGTTTAACTACTGTATGAAACTCTAACTGTATGTTGCTATGGTTACAGGTGTTTGTAGGCATTAATTTAGAACGGTGGATCCGATTGGAACTACCTGTGAACTGTACAGTTTGAACACACACCTTCCAGCCAATCAGAGTAGAGTATTCAGACAGACCATGGTATAAAATTATATATATATTATGTCTATATATTAATTAAAATTTGTGAATATTTGGGGTCTCATTTATCAAGATGTATATACAGAGTTTTGTGTGTAAGCAGTGTATGCACATTTCTATGCACTGAATGGGATCTGTTACTACTGACCATGCGTATACATTTTCCATGGTGGTATAATAATATGTAATAGCAGGTAAACTGTTTACTTGGAGCTTCTATCCCACTTATTGTCAATCAAATCAGCAGAACTGAGAGTAATTACTGATTTCAGTGCATCAGTCATTTTGGTTATTCAGCTGTTTACGGAAACCTCAATATCTCAGTTCAGGATGGTTCTAGCTCCTTGAATCAAAAACTGATCTCTAGAACACATTATAAGGTACATGTACATATATAAAGATTTCGCACATTCTTGTTCCTTCGACTTAGAACTTAAGTCCTAATGTAATTCTCAAGATTGCTCACAGTTCCACTTTTAGGGTCAATTTATAATGGGAAGGGTTCGAGTCTCAGTTTTAATTTTAGGGGGTATCTGGGTAAGTATAGTATGCATGCAGAACATTTCAGGTTTGAGACTTCTCTTTTTTTAATCGGGGTGAGAAAGTGCCATTTTTTTTTTTAAATTCCCCTGAATTTCAAGGTTATATATCTCTGGTGGGGGACCAGATACGAAGCTGAAATTTTCACACAAATACGTCCTCTATAGTAGCATTCTGGTGTAAAAAAAATAATATTTAGTTTGAGATTCCACGGGTTACAGAGCTAGGGCTAGTAGAAATCTGGGGAAAATCATACTTTATTCATGCGTTTTGAGAAATGATCAGATGTAATATAAACATAACAAATAATAAAAATGAACAGTATTTTACGGTAATTATGGTTATGATGACATACAGTAACGTATGCTTGTCAATGAGGTCTAAAATGTTACTACATTTGATATCAGCAACAGTGAAGCATGATCTATCACAGGGTTCTTCACAGCTACAGTTTAGCTCCAACCTCCAAACTCACCTGCCTGTAATTTTCTAGTAATCCTGAAGACCTTGGTTAGCTTGTTCAGGTGTGTTTGATTAGGGTTGGAGCTAAACTCTGCAGCACAGTGGACCCGAGGGCCAGATCTGAAGAACCCTGATCTCTCATGTTAGTACAGGTGTACAGTTGGCATGCGTGAATAGATTTTATCTATGTGTGTGTGTGTGTGTGTGTGTGTGTGTGTGTGTGTGTGTGTGTTCCTTGACTCCACCTCCTTCAGGTTCTTCTCTGTGAATTAAACCAGTTCCAGTTTAAGTAAAAGTGAAACTCCACTTAGTGACGATTGGACTGTAAAAGGTTCTCAGGAGAAAAACACAGTAAGTATCTAAATCTAAAGCTATAATATGTGAATGTTATGAATCTACACTAGATGAAGAACAGTTCAGTTGATTTTTACTGAAGTTGTAACTTACACAGTTTACTGTAGGACTTGATTTTACTGTAAGTGAACCGTGTGATGATACAGAGTTAGATTTAACACACACATGTTGGACTAGAGTAAGACATTAAACCACCAAATCACTGTTACTGTGTGTGTGTGTGTGTGTGTGTGTGTGTGTGTGTGTGTGTAGGTTTACAGGTGTAAACTGTAGGAGGAGACATGACCTCCAAAATGAGTGTGTCTATGGAACAGGACAGAAAGAAAGATGAGAGGTGAGTGAAGGGTGTGACTCGGTGAAAAACAGAAATGTTCCCACATTCACCAACACTAAACAGATCAGACTCTGATGTGTATCTGTGAAAAGTGACTAGTGAATAGTTTAATTCAGCAGCTTTGTCTCGAGATGTTCAAAACCAGCTGATGATTAGTGACATTAAGCTACTGAGCAACACGTCTAACCCCAAGTCCCTGTAGC
Source organism: Ictalurus furcatus (assembly GCF_023375685.1). NCBI lineage: Eukaryota > Metazoa > Chordata > Actinopteri > Siluriformes > Ictaluridae > Ictalurus > Ictalurus furcatus. The sequence goes on from NC_071255.1 coordinate 38,349,140, forward strand.
TGGATAAAGTATGAAGGGTAAAGAATCGTATCAGTGTTAATAAGGAATATCATCAGATTTTAACTACAGGTTCATTATTCAGTATTGCTACAGAACAGTAATAATGATTCCGTGGTTGTGTGTGTTTAGTCTGATTCAGGGTAAGAGATCAGACTCACCTGAACCCAGCTGTGTGTCCATGAAGAGTGACGGGTCAATGGATCATCCAATACACTTCAGAGACACAGACTGTGCTACTGATCTGAGGTGAGTACAGTGTAATGTATGAGTGCAGTGTTTTATCTCTCACACTCTCACATAATCAAACATCTCTCAAATATCTGTGTATTCACTGGTTTGTGTTTGTAGTTATGAATATGATTTATAGTCCTTGTTCAACTTTTAACACCTGTTTTGTTTGTTCATAGACCGCAGAAGAATAAATCAAAATTCACTGAGAAAAGTCATTTGGAGGACGTATTCAAGGTGTGTGTGTGTGTGTGTGTGTGTGTACTAATCCCAGCATTGTAATGAATATCTCTATGTGTGTGCTGCAGAGATGTGAGTAATCATTACACCTATTCCACTCTCACTGCAATGTGACAGAACAAAATACTGAGCAACACTAAGAGAGAACACGAGTGTATTGTGTTTTCCTCATTGGTTTCAAACACACAGAAATGTTCAATCACTCACCTTCATTTATTTACTCGTCTACGTCCTCAGCTGAAACCAGTTTGTCTGGATGCCACCTATTGAATCGGCCTGGAATACACTATTCTAATCCCAAAGCTGTATTTGGTGCAGAACTTTTATTTATTACATCTGCGTGTAGAATCTTTATGATTAATCAGACAAAATGTAGTTTTATATTCGGTAATGAACACACACTCGTGTGACATTATAGAGTTTTTGTATTTTTTCTTCCTGTTTCTAATCAGGAGCTGGAGCACAAAGTCATCAGTCTGATAAAGAATGAGCTGAAGAGATTTAAGAAGCTCCTGAGTCCAGATTACCCAGCATGCTCTGAGAGGGAGGTGGAGGATGAGGAGGATCAGAGCAGTGTCAGAGAGGGAGTGCTGAAGATCACACTGCACTTCCTGAAGAACATGAACCTCACAGATCTCGCTAACACACTGCAGAACAGTAAGAGCTCATGGGGTTATAACATCACTTTAACTTTAGAGGACGGAAACTGCTCTAAATTTATTAAACACATCTCATCATAATGATGTGCTTTTATCAACACAATATAATAACAGATCAGTACTGACATTACATATGATACACAGCTATGAAAATATCAATAGTCAACAGAGATGATCATAGAGTGTACATTTTATTCTTCTTTTTATCAGAACTCGTCCCTGTGCACCAGCGAGAACTCAAATCCACACTGAGAGAGAAATGTAAAAGAATTAATGAAGGAATCTCACAGCCTGGAAGTTCAGCACTTCTGAATGAGATCTACACAGATCTCTACATCACAGAGGGTTGGAGTGGAGACGTCAATAATGAACATGAGGTGAGACAGATTGAGACAGCGTCCAGGAGACCAGCAACACAGGAGACACCCATCAAATGTAATGATCTCTTTAAAGACAAGTCCATCAGAAGAGTGCTGACTAAAGGAGTTGCTGGAATTGGAAAAACAGTCTCTGTGCAGAAGGTCATTCTGGACTGGACTGAAGTAAAAGCAAATCAGGACGTCACCTTCATGTTTCCACTTCCCTTTAGAGAGCTGAATCTGATGAAGCAGAAACATCTCAGTCTGATGGAGCTTCTTCATCACTTTTTCCCAGAAATAAAAGAATTAGGATTAATAGACTGTGAGATCAACAAAGTCCTGTTCATCTTTGATGGTCTGGATGAGTGTCGACTTCCTCTAAATTTCCAGAAGAATGAGATGTTGAGTGATGTGACAGAGTCAGCCTCAGTGGATGTGCTGCTGACAAACCTCATCAAGGGGAATCTGCTTCCCTCTGCTCTCCTCTGGATAACCTCTCGACCAGGAGCAGCCAATCAGATCCCTCCTGAGTGTGTAGACCAGGTAACAGAGGTACGAGGGTTCAGTGATCCTCAGAAAGAGGAGTACTTCAGGAAGAGGATCAGTGATCAGAGCCTGGCCAATAAAATCATCTCACACATGAAGTCTTCAAGAAGCCTCTACATCATGTGCCACATCCCAGTCTTCTGCTGGATCTCAGCCACTGTTCTAGAGAGAATGTTGGGTGAAGCAGAGAGTGGAGAGATCCCCAAGACTCTGACTCAAATGTTCACACACTTCCTGATCTTTCAGATCAAACACAAGGACCAAAAGTACCATCAGAAATGTGACCCTGATCCTCAGCAGACCAGAGAGAGTATCCTGGCACTGGGAAGACTGGCTTTCCAACAGCTGGAGAAAGGAAACCTGATCTTCTATGAGGATGACCTGAGAGAGTGTGGCATTGATGTGAGAGAAGTGTCAGTGTACTCAGGAGTGTGTACCCAAATCTTCAGAGAGGAGTTTGGTCTTCACCTGGGGAAGGTGTTCAGCTTTGTACATCTGAGTGTTCAGGAGTTTCTGGCTGCTTTATACGCATTTCTCTCCTTCATCAACAAAAAGACTGCAAAACAACAAACCTGGTCTGATCTTTTCACCAAGTCAAACATGTCTGATTTCCTGAGGAGTGCAGTGGACAAGGCCTTACAGAGTGAGAATGGACACCTGGACCTGTTCCTCCGCTTCCTTCTGGGTCTCTCACTGGAGTCCAATCAGACTCTCTTACGAGACCTACTGCCCCAGACAGGAAGCAGTTCTCACAGCAAACAGGAAACAGTCGAGTACATCAAGAAGAAGATCAGGGAGAATCCACCTCCAGAGAAATCCATCAATCTGTTCCACTGTCTGAATGAACTGAATGATCATTCTCTAGTGCAGGAAGTCCAACGTTACCTGAACAGAGGAGGTGACTGTCGTCTCAGTGGAGTCAGACTCTCTCCTGCTCAGTGGTCAGCTCTGGAGTTTGTGTTGCTGAACTCAGAAGAGGATCTGGATGAGTTTGTTTTGATGAAATATTACCCATCAGAGGAATGTCTTCTGAATCTGCTGCCAGTGGTCAAAGCCTCCAGAAAAGCTGAGTAGGTATCTTTTTATTCTTAATTTATTAGTGCAGTGTTTATTATTTTAATATAACACTAATGGTACTGATTAGAGTAATTACTGACGAGCATCATTCAGTCAGTTCACTCTTAATCTGTATGTAAAGAGAATGAGGAGCGTATTGAAGAGAACATCATTACATACAGTAGAATTTTATTTTTGTTTATGTTTAATACATTTTCTTTATATATAGATTAAGAGTGAACTGACTGAATGATGCTCGTCAGTAATTACTCTAATCAGATAATTACTCTAATCTCTTCCTCTCTCTCATTTGTGCATCTCTCTCTGACTGCATGTGTGCAGATGGCAGAAGGATCACACTATTTTAATAAAAATAAATAAATAAATAAATAAATAAATAAATAAATAAATAAATAAACACACTGAGTATTGACATTTTTATGTTTTCAGTTTTTAAAGGAAATATCAACATTGAAAGTATTGATTCTTAAAATCCTCTGATATATCATCATTTCTCTCCCAGGCTGTGGAGACACACACACACACACACACACACACACACACACACACACACACACACACACACACAAACAAAATCACACTCACACACACACACACACACACGCACACACTCTGTCTCTCATACACGCAGACGCAAACACACACACACACACACACTCTCTCTCTCACACACACACACATACACACACACTCTTTCTCTCATACACGCAGACGCAAACACACACACACACATGTGACATGTGATATCTGACATGTGATATCTGTCTGTATGTGTGTAAGACGTATACACACATGTCAGTGTACTGATGTATCATCATTTCTCTCCCAGTCTGCGTCAGTGTAATCTCACAGAGGAAAGCTGTAGAGTTCTGTCCTCAGTTCTCAGATCAAACTCCTCCAGACTGAGAGAACTGGACCTGAGTTACAATAAACTGCAGGATTCAGGAGTGACGCTGCTCTCTGCTGAACTGGAGAATCCACACTGTACACTGGAGATACTGAGGTCAGATCATCACTTTCACATTGTGTTTATTTTATTGTCACTATTATAGTATAAACCTAATAATATTAAAATGTAGATCAACAAGTCTGATGTATAACAAGGGAAAACACAAGACTCTTCTAACTTTAGATTATGCTTCTTCTTTGAGACATTATCTGGTTGTAAATAATTATTATTGATTGTATAGTGTAAATAGTGTGTGAATACTTCTACAATACGGCATCTGTTCTGTTCTTTTATATTCCTTCGTGCTGCTATGTTGACCTAAATTTCCCCTACGGGGATGAATAAAGTTATATCTTATCTTATCTTCTAAGTATTGATTATACATATTGATCATGCTTGATATCTCATATTGATTATTAGATTGTGCTTTATTAATATATTCTATAACATTTAACCATTTCATTTAATATTAAGGTTTTACGTTTTATTTATATTTAAATTGACATTGAAACTGAAAACTGTTATTTGACATGAGTCACTACTTAAATGTAACAGAACGGCTTCAATTATTCAAAAAAAGTCAGAGAGAAAAGAATAATCAACTTTTTACATTTGTGCCCCATAGACACAATATTATATAACATTTTGTTTACCGTTTAACATTTTAAAAATGTAACATTGTAATTGGGGGAAATTGGTATTGAACTGTGGGTCCGAGTGTAAATGTTCTCCAAAAACACTTTCCCCAAAGCTGCTAAAACACACTGAATAAAAGTCTGTGCTATAAATAAAGATACCTGCTGCTTCAGACTGGATTATTACCTTCTTCCTCTTATCTTTCTTACGAACATGTAGACATGTGATATCTGTCTGTATGTGTGTGTAAGACGTATACAGACACACACACACACACACACACACACTCACATACACACACACACACACACACACGCACACACACACAGACGCGCACACACACACATACACACACACACACATGCAGACGCACACACACACACACACACACACGGGTCAGTGTTCTGATATATCATCATTTCTCTTCCAGGCTGCGTCGGTGTAATCTCACAGAGAAAAGCTGTAGAGTTCTGTCCTCAGTTCTCAGATCAAACTCCTCCAGACTGAGAGAACTGGACCTGAGGGACAATAAACTGCAGGATTCAGGAGTGACGCTGCTCTCTGCTGGACTGGAGAATCCACACTGTACACTGGAGATACTGAGGTCAGATCATCACTTTCACATTGTGTTTATTTTATTGTCACTATTATAGTATAAACCTAATAATATTAAAATGTAGATCAACAAGTCTGATGTATAACAAGGGGCTGACAGATATGGGGAGACAAATGTAAAAATATTCTTTTCTCTCTGACTTTTTTGAACATTTGAGGCCGTTCTGTTACATTTAGATAGAGACTCGTATCAAATACATTTCAGTTTAAATGTTCAATATAAATGTTGAATATAAATATTAAATATAAATCTTAAATCTAAAAATAAATATTGTTTTTCACATCCCTAATTAACTGTCACTAAGTTTATATTTAACATTTACATTTAACCATTTCATTTCATATTTAGGTTTAACACTGAGATTTAAAACCCCGATTCTAAAAAAGTTGGGACACTGTGTAAAATGTAAATTGAAAACAGAATGCAATGATTTACAAATCTCATAAACCCATATGTTATTCAGAACAGGTCAGTAAGATGATTGGGTATAAAAGAGGATCTTAGAGCAGCGGAGTCTCTCAGAAGTAAAGATGGGATGGAATCTTGATGGAAGCAGATGTTGCTCTAAAACCTGTATATACCTTTCAGCATTGATGGGGCCTTTCCAGATGTGCAAGCTGCCCATTCCATAGGCACTTATGCAGCCCATACCGTCAGAGATGGAGACTTTTGAACTCCTCTTTAGTCCTCTTTAGTTTAGAGGATGCAAAGTCCATGGTTTCCAAAAATAATATATAATTTGGATACAACTGACCCCAGAACAGTTTTCCACTTCGCCTCGGTCCATTTTAAATGAGCTTTGGCCCAGAGAAGACGGCAGTGTTTCTGGATCATGTTCACATATGGCTTCTTCTTTGCATCATAGAGCTTTAACCAGCGTTTGTGGATGGCTCGGTGAACTGTGTTCACAGACAGTGAGTTCTGGAGGTGTTTCTGATCCCATGCAGTGATTTCCATTACAGAATCAGGCCTGTTTTTAACGCGGTGCCACCTGAGGGCCCGAAGTTCACGGGCATGCAGTATTGATTTTCACCCTTGTCCTTTACACACAGAGATTTCTCCAGATTCTCTGAATCTTTTGATGATATTATGTACTGTAGATGATGAGATATTCATAGTCTTCATAATTTTACATTGAGGAACATTATTCTGAAATTGTTCCACAAATTGTAGACACAGTTTTTCACAGATTGGTGAACCTCTGCCCATCTTTACTTCTGAAAGACTCCGCCTCTCTAAGATCCTCTTTTTATACCCAGTCATGTTACTGACCTGTTCCCAATTAACCTCCAGCTGTTTCTTTTTAATAACACTTACTTTTCCAGACTTTTGTTGCCCCGTCCCAACATTTTTGAGACGTGTTGCGGTCATCAAATTAAAAATTCCCTTATTTGTCCCTTAAAACTGTACATTTCCTCAGTTTAAACATTTGATATGTTTTCTATGTTCTATTGTGAATAATATACGGGTTTATGAGATTTGGAATTTTTTTGGAATTGGGGTTGTATATTAAAATTTTACACCGAAACTGAAAACTGTTATTTGACATGAGTCACTACTTAAATGTAACACTTTCCCCAAAGCTGCTAAAACACACTGAATAAAAGTCTGTGCTATAAATAAAGATACCTGCTGCTTCAGACTGGATTATTACCTTCTTCCTCTTATCTTTCTTACGAACATGTAGACATGTGATATCTGTCTGTATGTGTGTGTAAGACGTATACTCTCTCTCTCACACACACACACACACTCACACACACTCTCACACACTCACACATACACACGCACACACACACAAACACACACACAGTCACACACACCACACACTCTCTCACACACACACACTCACACACACACTCTCTCACACACACTCCCACACACACACAGTCTCACACACACACACGCACACAGTCACACACACCACACAGTCTCTCTCTCTCTCTCACACACACACACACACACACACACACACAGTCTCACACACACTCTCACACTCACACACACATGCACGCACACACACACACACTCACACACACACACACTCACATACACACACACTCACATACACACACACACACACACACACAGACGCGCACACACACACATAGACACACACAGACACACACACACACGCAGACGCACACACACACACCCACACACGGGTCAGTGTTCTGATATATCATCATTTCTCTCCCAGGCTGCGTCGGTGTGATCTCACAGAGGAAAGCTGTAGAGTTCTGTCCTCAGTTCTCAGATCAAACTCCTCCAGACTGAGAGAACTGGTCCTGAGTGAGAATAAACTGCAGGATTCAGGAGTGACGCTGCTCTCTGCTGAACTGGAGAATCCACACTGTACACTGGAGATACTGAGGTCAGATCATCACTTTCACATTGTGTTTATTTTATTGTCACTATTATAGTGTAAACCTAATAATATTAAAATGTAGATCAACAAGTCTGATGTATAACAAGGGGCTGACAGATATGGGGAGACAAATGTAAAAATATTCTTTTCTCTCTGACTTTTTTGAACATTTGAGGCCGTTCTGTTACATTTAGATAGAGACTCGTATCAAATACATTTCAGTTTAAATGTTCAATATAAATGTTGAATATAAATATTAAATATAAATCTTAAATCTAAAAATAAACATTGTTTTTCACATCCCTAATTAACTGTCACTAAGTTTATATTTAACATTTACATTTAACCATTTCATTTCATATTTAGGTTTAACACTGAGATTTATAACCCCGATTCTAAAAAAGTTGGGACACTGTGTAAAATGTAAATTGAAAACAGAATGCAATGATTTACAAATCTCATAAACCCATATGTTATTCAGAACAGGTCAGTAAGATGATTGGGTATAAAAAGAGGATCTTAGAGCAGCGGAGTCTCTCAGAAGTAAAGATGGGATAGAATCTGGATGGAAGCAGATGTTGCTCTAAAACCTGTATATACCTTTCAGCATTGATGGTGCCTTTCCAGATGTGCAAGCAGCCCATTCCATAGGCACTAATGCACCCCATACCTTCAGAGATGCAGACTTTTGAACTCCTCTTTAGTCCTCTTTAGTTTAGAGGATGCAAAGTCCATGGTTTCCAAAAATAATATATAATTTGGATACATCTGACCCCAGAACAGTTTTCCACTTCGCCTCGGTCCATTTTAAATGAGCTTTGGCCCAGAGAAGACGGCAGTGTTTCTGGATCATGTTCACATATGGCTTCTTCTTTGCATCATAGAGCTTTAACCAGCGTTTGTGGATGGCTCGGTGAACTGTGTTCACAGACAGTGAGTTCTGGAGGTGTTTCTGATCCCATGCAATGATTTCCATTACAGAATCAGGCCTGTTTTTAATGCGGTGCCGCCTGAGGGCCCGAAGTTCACGGGCATGCAGTATTGATTTTCACCCTTGTCCCTTACACACAGAGATTTCTCCAGATTCTCTGAATCTTTTGATGATATTATGTACTGTAGATGATGAGATATTCATAGTCTTCATAATTTTACATTGAGGAACATTATTCTGAAATTGTTCCACAAATTGTAGACACAGTTTTTCACAGATTGGTGAACCTCTGCCCATCTTTACTTCTGAAAGACTCCGCCTCTCTAAGATCCTCTTTTTATACCCAGTCATGTTACTGACCTGTTCCCAATTAACCTCCAGCTGTTTCTTTTTAATAACACTTACTTTTCCAGACTTTTGTTGCCCCGTCCCAACATTTTTGAGACGTGTTGCGGTCATCAAATTAAAAATTCCCTTATTTGTCCCTTAAAACTGTACATTTCCTCAGTTTAAACATTTGATATGTTTTCTATGTTCTATTGTGAATAATATACGGGTTTATGAGATTTGGAATTTTTTTGGAATTGGGGTTGTATATTAAAATTTTACACCGAAACTGAAAACTGTTATTTGACCTGAGTCTCTACTTAAATGTAACACTTTCCCCAAAGCTGCTAAAACACACTGAATAAAAGTCTGTGCTATAAATAAAGATACCTGCTGCTTCAGACTGGATTATTACCTTCTTCCTCTTATCTTTCTTACGAACATGTAGACCTGTGATATCTGTCTGTATGTGTGTGTAAGACGTATACACACATGTCAGTGTACTGATGTATCATAATTTCTCTCCTAGGCTGCGTCAGTGTAATCTCACAGAGGAAAGCTGTAATGTTCTGTCCTCAGTTCTCAGATCAAACTCCTCCAGACTGAGAGAACTGGACCTGAGTAAGAATAAACTGCAGGATTCAGGAGTGACGCTGCTCTCTGCTGGACTGGAGGATACACAATGTACACTGGAGATACTGAGGTCAGATCATCACTTTCACATTGTGTTTATTTTATTGTCACTATTATAGTATAAACCTAATAATATTAAAATGTAGATCAACAAGTCTGATGTATAACAAGGGGCTGACAGATATGGGGAGACAAATGTAAAAATATTCTTTTCTCTCTGACTTTTTTTGAACATTTGAGGCCGTTCTGTTACGTTTAGATAGTGACTCGTATCAAATACATTTCAGTTTAAATGTTCAATATAAAGATAATTGTTAAATATAAGCATTAATTGTAAATGTTGAGCCTAATATAAAATCTAAATATTAAATCTTACATATATATCTTAAATATAAATATTTAAACTAAATAGTAAGTAGAAATGCTAAATATTAATGAAATTAATCTCTCATTCATATGCTAATTGTCCCCGTGTCTCAGAGTGTGCTTCATTGGGAGATCATGGTGCAGTAGGGTTGCCAGGTTTACACTATACTGTGTTGGGTTTGGAACAAGGCAGTCGGTGTAAAGAGCAAGTCCACAGGTGGCAGGGTTTTTTGTTTGGGTTCAGGAGACTTGTTTGGGACCTGAAAATCCTCTCTGTTATGAAATTACAGATGTACAGATGTAGAAAAGTAGGTACACAGCACATTAGCGGTAGCTACACTGCCTACCCGACAAGCTACTGCTACAGCTGCTACTTTTACATTGACCTACTTCTGTATTTCTGTATGTCTGTAATTTCATAGCAGAGACTAATTTCAGGATTTCCTGTTTTGTGATGACATCACGGTCCCAAATAAGCATCCTGAATCAATAGTTGCAGTAAAACATAAATGAGCAGCTGTTCAGGATCACTGTAGTGTCCACCACAGTATAGTTGTAGATCTCTGAGTCACTTTCTCAAATGATGGGGATTTAGATCGTTTGAAAAGTGTGTACACTAGCACAGACAGATAAAGAGATCGATAGATGGAATTTATTGATCCACAGGGGGAAATTTAGAACAAATAAATTGAACCCAAGCTCAGACTCAAACCTGGAACTTGGAAGTGTGAGGCAGCATCACTACGACTGTGCCAGCTGTTTCCTCCTGGAGCAGATGCTGATTAAAGTAAAAACAGATGTGCTCATCCATGATGTGCAGCATGTATACCTAACCATGCATTTAATCATGAGAAAAATCAGTTGTGACCTCAAGAAAGAAACTTTTGTTATGTCAAGAAAATAGCATTTATTATCTTAAGATCAGAATAAAAAAATAACTGATGGCCTTTCTGGATTTCCATTGAGAACAGAAATGGTTCTGTACATTGTAGATAGGACTACACACTCTGTGTTTAAATTTTTCATTTTCCATAGCATACGTTTGTAGAAACTGGTTTGATTTAATTCAGATTATTTACTTTAAAAGATATTTGTTGCTGAGGACCGTTTTTATATCTGCTTTTAAATCACTAACTTTATATTTATCATTTATATTTAACCATTTAATTTAATATTTATATTTATATTTACAATTTATTAACACTGAAACTGAAAACTGACACTGAAAACACACACACACACGTCAGTGTTCTGATATATCATCATTTCTCCCCCAGGCTGTGTCGGTGTGATCTCACAGAGGAAAGCTGTAGAGTTCTGTCCTCAGTTCTCAGATCAAACTCCTCCAGACTGAGAGAACTGGACCTGAGTGAGAATAACCTGCAGGATTCAGGAGTGACGCTGCTCTCTGCTGGACTGGAGGATCCACACTGTACACTGGAGATACTGAGGTCAGATTATCACACACATCCATCCATCTTCTTCCGCTTTATCCTTTTTCAGGGTGACGGGAACCTGGAGCCTATCCCAGGGAGCATGGGGCACAAGGCGGGGTACACCCTGGACAGGGTGGCAGTCCATGGCAGGGCACAATCACACACACTCACACACACCCATTCATACACTACGGACACTTTGGACACGCCAACCAGCCTACCATGCATGTGTTTGGACTGTGCTCCCCACAGCACGGGGAGAACGTGCAAACTCCACACACACACACAGGGCCACGGTGGGAATCAAACCCCCGACCCTAGAGGTGTGAGGCGAACGTGCTAACCACTAAGCCACCGTGCGCCTCATCACACACATTTTGTTTATTTTATTGTCACTATTATAGTATAAACCTAATAATATTAAAATGTAAATCAACAAGTCTGATGTATAACAAGGGGCTGACAGATATGGGGAGACAAATGTAAAAATATTCTTTTCTCTCTGACTTTTTTGAACATTAGATGGTGATAGTGACTCGTATCAAATACATTTCAGTGTAAATGTTCAATATAAATATTAAGACTAAATAGTAAGTATAAGTGCTAAATGTTAATGTAATGGATCTCTCATTCATATGCTAATTGCCCCCGCGTCTCAGAGTGTGCTTCATTGAGAGAACGTGGTGCAGTAGGGTTGCCAGGTTTACACTATACTGTGTTGGGTTTGGAACAAGGCAGTCGGTGTGTGTGTGTGTGTGTGTGTGTGTGTGTGCATGCGTTTGTGTGCGTGTGCGTGTGTGTGTTTGTGTGTTTGTTCTCTTGTGTGTGTGTGTGTGTGTGTGTGTGTGTGTGTGTGTGTGTGTGTGTGAGTGAGTGTGTGTGAGTGAGTGAGTGAGTGTGTGTATGAGTGAGTGAGTGTGTGTATGAGTGTGTGTGTGTGTGTGTGAGTGAGTGTGTGTATGAGTGTGTGTGTGTGTTCATGTGTGTGTGTGTGTGTTAGTGTGTAGGTTGATCTATAATTGTTGATCTCTCTACAGGCTGGAAGGCTGCAGTATTACAGGTGAAGGTTGTGCTGTTCTGGTTTCAGCTCTGAGGTCAAACACCTCATCACACCTGAGAGAACTGAATCTGAAACGCAATAATCCAGGAGAATCAGGAGAGAAGCTGCTCTCTGATCTACTGAAGGATCCACACTGTACACTGGAGAAACTAGAGTGAGTTACTGACAGAAACACACACACACACACACACACACACACACACACACACACTAGTAATTTAATGTGACTTAGTGTGTTTAGACAGATAGGACAGACTTTTGACATTTTATTTGTATAGAACTTTTATCATGGACACTGTCACAAAGCAGCTTTACAGAAATCCGGATCTAGCTTTAGATTTAAATCCCTAATGAACAAGTCAGAGGTGACAGTGGAGAGGAAACACTTCCTGAGACCATATGAGGAGAAGAACCCTTGAGAGGAACCAGACTCAAAAGGGAACTCTTCCTGTTCTGGGTGACACGGGATAGTGTGATTATAAATCATTCCTCTTCTATAGTTGTAGAGTCGAGCAGTTCTGATTTCAGTAGAGTTTTAGCTTTAAGTCTATCGTATCAAAGTGAAGTTCTCCACTGTATGATGAATGAGAGCTGAGTGTAAACTGTCTTTAGTAAGTCTAATCATTAGGATGTCCAAGTGAGAACATCCACAGTCAGCTTTAGGTTGTCCATGTGGCACCGTCCATAGCAATCTCATGCCAAACTTTAGGCTAGTCATGTGGGCCGACCTCAACAGCAGCAAGTGATTCTCAGCTGAAGGAATCAGTTTAATATCCTTTCTGAAATATTTCCATCAGCATTTTTATTATTTACTTTTACTGTTTGTATCGTTCAAATCCTTCAAATCAGCTTGCCTTGGTTCTACACACACACACACTCTCTCTCTCTCTCTCCCACACACACACACACACACACACACACACACACACATAAACACACTCTCTCGCACACACACTCACTCACACACACACAGTGTTTACACTGATTTTTCTTGTGAGGAGTCTGATAATTGATTCTGATAAATCTGATGAATATCTGATCATTTTACTCTTTTCCACTTCTTTACAGGTTCTGGTCATTTTCATTCCGACTTCCCATTCCCAACCTCAGATGATTATGGATTACATTAACCTGTACAAATAAACATTACAAAGTGTTGTGAAGAACATACACTCACCGTCCACTTTATTAGGAACACCTGTACACCTGCACATTCATGCAGTTCTCTAATCAGCCAATCATGTGGCAGCAGCACAATGCATAAACCCATGCAGATGCAGGTCAAGAGCTTCAGTTAATGTTCACATCAAACATCAGAATGGAGGAAAAGTCTGATCTCTGTGACTTTAACCGTGGCATGGTTGTTGGTACCAGATGGGTTGGTTTGAGTATTTCAGAAACTGCTGATCTCCTGGGATTTTCACACTGAACACCCGCTCACAGGATGTTTTTTTTTCACCATTCTGTATAGAGACTGTTGTGTGTATTTGGCTGATTGGATAATTGCATAAATGAGCAGGTGTACAGGTGTTCCTATTAAAGTGGACGGTGAGTGTATGTGACTATTACTATTTTAAAAGGATAATGATAATGGGTAAGATTTTGCTTGTACAATGCTTTGTTGTGGTTCATTAGATGATGAAATGTCAGGACTGTAAATATGAATCAGCTGAGATAAATAAACTAAACCTACATATTAGATTGTTTATGACTAATCCAGTATAATGTAGCTTAAACACACAAACTGAACAGTAATGAAACTTCTACTATTACATTTGTTTATCAGCAATAAATAAACTCTTATTGTACCTCCAGTATAATGTGTGTGTGTGTGTGTGTGTGTGTGTGTAAGTGATAAGCATAAGGTTAGGGTTAGGGTTACTTTTCTGAAGTGATCAGTTCCCAATACTCGGACAGATGGTCAGGAGAATGTTTTCTATTAGTAAGAGTAAGTGTGAATGTGGGTGACAGTCATGAGGAAGAGGGCAGCTTTAATCTTTAATCTTCTTTAATCACTAATCCACAGCTAGGAGAGTTAAAACTGACTGTGAAAAAGTCTCTACACATCTGTACATGACCTGTGTAAAGGTGTCTCACCTGCAGGAACTGTGTGGGATGGTCTCAGTAAGGTGAGCTAAACTGTTCGGTAAATTGTCCAGTGTTAGTTTGGCCAAGGTGTAGAGTTTTGCTCCACGTTTCAGATTTTAATTTAATTTAATTGTCACGTTGAAGGTTCCTCTTCTCAAATTTCTATACAAATGTTCCAACAACAGATAGAAAGAAAAAAACGCCTTCTCCATGATCTCTGGACAAGTTGATGCTATGACCGGACCGCATCATACGACTTATTTATTTCCCTTACACCCACCAGGCTTGTGAGATTGTCTGCAATATGCCATGGTCCTGTCATGCCCCCTAACTACTGAGGACTGATGATGGTATCACCGGTAGCTTTGGTGGTGTGTAGGCTGCAGCTAGTGTGTGTGTGTGTGTGTGTGTGTGTGTTGCTGAGGAGGGAAAAGAAGGTCACATGATCAGACATACAGTACTTCACAAGTGTTGTTTACACATTACTTTATTACTGTGGAAAAAATACTGGAAGCTGGCAGTTAATTTAATGAACATTTTGTAAAACTCAGTCTTTGATATTAATGATTGTAAGAAAGTGATCTAAAAACAAATCCATAAATTAAGAGTGAGTGTGTGTCTGTGGGAGCTGACGAGCTGCAATGGCTGAGCTGCATTACTGGAAGATTTAGTGCATACGACCCTTCATGAAGCAGAGTAAAGAAGAGGGGGAGAAGACAGGAAATCTCCTGCACATGAACAAGATAGCTGACTTTTCTTTTCAAAATGATTTTCACACTAATAATCCAGTTCTGTAAAAAAAAATCTTTTTGACACAAAATATTATATATAGAGTCTTTATACACTCAGAAATGTCATAGTTCATTTAATCATTCAAACATTTATTTTATTCAATATAGTATATACACAGTCCGTTTACAGTGACAGTGACTGCTTGAATGTGTGTGTGTGTGTGTGTGTGTGTGTGTGTGTGTGTGTGTGTGTGTGTATGTGTGTTATGTCTCATCGTGGGACTGTAAGTATGTAAGCACGAAGCTTTCTGCCTTTCTGTGTGGCCAAACCCATCGTAGGAAGATACGACTACAGAGAATTATTATTATTATTATTATTATTATTATTATTATTATTATTATTATTGTTGTTGTTGTTGTTGTTGTTGTTGTATAGTAGAGATGAACTCACAGGTCTGAGATAGGGATTTCGGTAATGCAGTCCTTTCATAAACACAAACACACAGAAGGTTAAAAATGGTTCACTCCTAAATGTATTTAAGTGTTTAAAAGTAAAAAATGTTAAGACTTAAATGTAAAATAGTGAGTATTAATGTTCAGCTACTCTCAGGTAAAGTATAGATTCTTAAAATACAGTTAGTTGTGTAGTAAAGTAGTGTTAATAAAGACAGCAGTGTGTGACTCACTGAGATCTATACAAGCCTCACACTCTGCTACACACTTACTGATTAACTCTGTGTCTGTCAACTGAAACACACACACACACACACACACACACACACACACACACAGATTATTACATTATTGTTAAATTCAGTTTAATCTCTGACTCAAACTGACAAAATATTTCCAGTAATTCAATAAAATTTTTGTAGTTTCATTTTTGCTACATTTGTAGAGCACTTTGCGCTACTTTGGGGAATGTTCTTCTCAAAGTGTTGGATTATTCTCTGATGCATCTGTTGGCAGATTGTCCGAGCCTCAACTCGTCCTTGCTCTTGAAGGACTCGGCCGTTTTTGGAGGCTCCTTATATACTATGATTAGACGATCGCCTCACCTGTTTCACATCACCTTCTTATTTCAACTTCTCACACCGCTATTAGTGAACGACATTCCCCAAAGACAAATCGGGAGGATTTTGGGCATTTCACCTTCGACAGTGCACAATATAATTAAAACATTCAAGGACTCCGGTCAAATCTTAGTGTGTAAAGTGTGAGGCCGAAGACAACTTCTGAATGCGTGTGATCCCTCAGACAGCACTGTGTGTGGGGGTGGGGGGGGGGGGGGGGTAGGCCCCGCGTAGTAAGGGTATATGGAAGGCTAAATATCAGAAAGACCCTAGTCCCCGCCTCTGGTCTTTTAGTCTCAGTACGTACAAAATTGTGTGTGTGGTTTTCTTACCCTATTGTGTGTTTTACTATAGGAATTAGAAAGTGGGCTTCTTGTAAGGCTGGTGTCCAGATATCTGAAACTGGAAGTAATTAACACTTGAACTCTCTCCCACAGAATTAGCATCTTCATCTGAGATAACACATCACGCTGAGTGGAGACTGGAAGATCACGCCTCGCTACATGGCTTCCTTCTTTCTCTCTCCCCACACCCTTCTCTCTCTCTGTGTTGAGATCACTTTAAACTCACCCAGAATCTATCTGCATTACATAGTATGTTTAACGTGAATAAGAAGTTGACCATACATGTTTAGTATCATTCAAAAGGTCTCAGTGTGTCTGGAAACATGGTCTCAGTCCCTCAGCAACAGTTCAAACCACTATCTAAGATCTAGTCATACCCTCCCCAGGTCCTTCACACAAATCACCTCCTGTATGTAAATAAGGTACATCCTTCCATAGACATCAAAGCAATCCCAAATGCCAACTGGCCCAAATTCCACTTCTAATCACAAACAATATTTGATGGACCTACAGAGTCTGGGTATATCTGGGTATTTAGGGAGAGATGGCCAAAGATTCGAGGAATCTGTAGACAGATCTCCTGCACAGTTGCTGTGTGTAGTTTCATTACCAGGTAAACATCTCTAATTCTCTTGCTTGTGTTTTATGTGATGTTTATATATTAGTGTTAAGTTATTCATATTAATTAAGTGTGTACAGATCTATGGGGACTAAAGAAAGTACTTTTTAGAAATGGGCAAGCATGGGCGGCCATCTAAATATTATGTCAATTACCTCTGTATAATGACCGCGAGACTCTGAGCGACATGGAATCCGAATGAAGGAGCACGATCTAAATAAAGGGTTCAATAGAATAATCAAATGTCGAGATGAATTTAACGATAGACTGGAATTCTCATATCTCTTAGAATCATTCATAATTGGAATCAGATAAAGTAAAAAGAGGATCATATTCAACGTTGACAAAGTGTTCATTTAAATGTTGATATATCACATCGCTTTGAAAAGACAAACACTTTCATATTGTGGATATTTACATTAATTTGTTAAGAAGAAGAGGAGAAGAGGGGTCAATGGGCAATGCTGGTGTGAAGGTGATCCTGCACAAGGACATGTCTTTGTAACTGTAAGTGACGAGTCACCTTAATCCTTCACATGGTATTCATGAGGTGCCATAAGTTTCTGCTACTCTATGGATCACCCTGAAGTTTGAACAAAATGGTTTGACTTAATATCCGCAGCAGTAGTGCACAAGTCATTTCTTCCTCATTTGTTTATTAACTTTTATTGAATGTCTAAATGCATTAAAAGATATTTACCAGATTCAGATGCTCTTAAACAAATTATTATAAAGTATGAGTTTGTAACTTATTAACAAAGACTGTACTATCATTTCTAATATAATGCATTAAATATGGACAAATATTTTCACTGAAATATTTCAGAGTATTTTTTTACTCTAGTTTACACTAAATGTCTAATATTCTGTTCTGTTGGAAATATACCTCAACTGTTCAATTATTTTGGAACCTTTAAAAATAACTCACCTGCTTCTAAACCTCTGGTTTATAGTGTATATGACTGCTCACTGAGCCTAAACATTTGTTTTTAGAGTGTGTGTGTGTGTGTGTGTGTGTGTGTGTGTGTAGAATGCACATGAACATACTATGTATGAATACATTCTATGTGAAAGAACATGTGTGTGTGTGTCATATTTTTGTCTGCATGTGTGTGTGTGTGTGTGTGTGTGTGTGTGTCATATTTTTGTCTCCATGTGTGTGTGTGTGTGTGTGTGTGTGTGTGTGTGTGTGTGCGTGTTTGATTGTGGAATTTAGTCTGATATTTCTTATATGTATCTGATGTCTGATTCTGATAAAAATAATCAAGTCTGATAATTCTGCCCCATTCTCTTTCTTTACAGATTTGAGATGTACTACTGATTGGTTCTGAGTATCACACACAGAGGATTATGAGGATGATCTGTTAGATTACAGCGTGTTTAATGGACAATTATAAGAGCTAAAACATTGATATCTTTCTTTTCTCATTTAGTGACAGTTTTCTTTTATAGAGGTTTTTTTTTTATATACAGTAGGATTTTACTAGAAAAAGTACAAACATTATTGTGCATGTAATGTGTGATTCAATAAATAGGATTTGTTTATATGTTCAGCGTTTTTTTTCTGTTTATGTGTAATAAAGAATGTTTCACCAATGTGAAGCTGCTGAGATCTCCTCCTACACGGGAAAACTGGATGTCTCTACACATGATCCTCACAACTTCTGCAACATCTTTTCTTCACGGTGCATACTCCTTCTCCCGCCTCCTTGAAGGCCAGTCCTTCTCTCCTACCTTTATTCCTACACAACATGTTCAGTCTTCCCCTCTTCTGTCTTTCACACGTTTTTCTCCTCTATCATCAGAAGAGATCTTTCAGATCTTGTCATGCAATCCCACCACCTGTCTGCTGGATCCATTCCACATGCTCCAGACCACTTCACAGGGCCTCCTCCTGTTCATCTCTTCTATCATTCTGTATTCTACATTCTATATTTTCTATATTCCCATCCAAAAGAAACCCACTCTGGATACCTTAGACATCAGCATCTACCCATCTGTATTTACTCATTTGTAAGTCTCTTTGGATAAAAGCATCTGATAAATGAATTAATGTAACTGTAAATATATCACTTCTCTCTTTTATTTTCCAAAAACTTACAAATATTCAAAACTGTGTTTGCTTTGTCATTGTGGAGTATTGTGTGTAGACTGAAGAGGAAAAAGAGTTGAATCCATTTTAAGACGAGTCTCAAACACCAACATGTGTAAAACCTGAAAGGGTGTGAAAACTTTCCCTATGCACTGTATAATTAGCATCTACCCCTTGTCCACTAAGGAAACCCAAGCCATGAACAAATACATTGAGGAGGCTCTGAAACGGGGGAACATTCTCCCCTCAACATCACCTGCATTAGCCAACTTATTCTTTCTCAAGAAGAAAGAGGGAGGATTACGGCTATGCATAGACTATTGAGGTTTAACAGTTACTCATTCTGAATGGAACGCCAGTGTACTGTGAGAATGGGTTAATGTTCCCACTCTGATAGTAAATGTTGACATTAATTGGTATTTCCTCAAAAGGTAAGCAATTCTGTACAGAAGAATTGTTAGTGTCCAGTTAGTAATGTGCAGGACAGTAAGTGATTTCTGGGTAATTTTGAAGAATGGCAGTGTGTGTGGTGTTCCAGTGCTCCAATGTTAGATCAGCTGTTTTGGAGGTGTTAACCGAGAGCCCTATACTGTTGCAGGTTCTGACAACTACAGCATCCTGTGGAGAGAAAGCCACAAGAGCACAGTCATCAGTATACTGTAGAGCTAGGATTTGCTCTCTGGACAGCTTTGTGGTCAGTTGAAACCTCCTGGTGTTGAACAGACTCCCATTCATAGTGAAGCTCCTTGTGGAGGAGATGGATGACACATAAGCATAAGATGTTGAAGAGGACGGGTGCCAGGACATACCACTGTTTCACTCATGAGCTGACAGAAAAGAGTCACATGACCTCCTGTGATCATGTGATTTATCAAATTTAAACAGAACATTAATATAGCCTCTACCTGCTGGCCTATTGCAATCATGTGTAACAAATATAGGAAATAAAATTTATTGTTTTTTATTTGTGTTTTTTTTCATGGCATGTGTTGCACTGTAAGATGTATTAATTTCACCAAACTCCTTCACGGTTATTTAATAGTTTGCTGTTGTTGGTGTTGGGAGTACTTTATTTGTGTTATAGCGCTCTTTGTTAATTGGTAGCAGACGTATCGCTTCATTTCCAGTTCCTCGTCAGTCAGCGTTGAGTTTGACAGAGAGGTGTGTCGTGAAGATAAATCCTGTATGACGACATTTTGCTCTTTTGGAACTCTAAATAGACGTTGAGCTTGTCTGCGGGACGAATAAACCTGAGTTCAAGAAGATACGCCGGTGTCCAGTGTCTATTGTGTACCAGAACACAACGCAGTGTAGCCAGGCTAGGCAGAACAGACCGGTTACACATGCAATCATAGCGGTACTCATAACGGTGGTCACACTCTTGACCTCATACTAACATACGGACTAAGTATAGAAAATATTATCATTTTTCCGCAGTCTGAAGTTGTCTCGGACCATTATCTTATCTCGTTCATAATACGTATTGATCATAATATTTCCACCTCGCCTCGCTACCGCGTAAAACGTACCTACACATCAGCTACTGCACCGAGCTTCATAAATAACCTCGCAGAAACATCAATTAGATTTGGATCACCGTCAGATCACATAGAACTCGATCAGGCGACTGAAAGCTTGGAGTCAACACTCCGCTACCACGCTAGATAGAGTGGCTCCACTCAAAAGGAAAATAATTAGAGAAAAAAAATTAGCACCCTGGTATAACGATCAAACGCGAACCTTAAAACAGACAACTCGACAATTAGAACGTAAACGGCGTCAAACCAAACTGGTGATATTTCAAACAGCATGGAAGGAGAGCCTACTGAAATATAGGAAATCTCTTGGCGATGCTAGAAAAATCTATTTCTCCGCCTTAATAGGAGACAACAAAAACAATTCTAGATTCCTTTTCAACAGAGTAGCAAAATTAACTAGGAATAAAACCACTACAGAGAGAAACACTCAGTCATTACATAGCAGTGAAGATTTCATGAAATTTTTCATCGATAAGGTTGAAAATATTAGACGTGAAATACAGGCCATTAAATTAAAACCGGACAGTACTGTAACAAACCCATTACATGACAATGTAGCAATATCAGATCAATGTTTAGAGTATTTTGCTCCGCTTAGAGAGACCGAACTAGCTACATTAATCTCTTCAGCCAATTCATCAACTTGCATACTAGATCCCGTACCTACATGTTTGTTTAAACAGATTTGTCCAGGAGTAATTGAACCACTTCTAAATATAATCAATTCTTCCCTAAGCACTGGCTATGTACCTAAATCACTTAAATTAGCAGTTATTAAACCCCTGATTATAAAACCTGACCTTGACCCCTCTCAACTGTCCAGCTATAGACCAATATCAAATCTCCCCTTCATCTCTAAGATTTTAGAAAAGGTTGTAGCAAAGCAGTTATGCTCGTACTTAGATAGGAATAACATTCATGAAATGTATCAGTCAGGATTTAGACCTCATCATAGCACAGAGACAGCATTAGTTAAAGTAGTAAATGTAGAAAACCTTCTACTGACCTACGATCAGGGTTGTGTCTCGCTGCTTGTGTTACTTGACCTTAGTGCAGCTTTTGATACTATAGATCACACTATTCTCCTTGATAGATTAGAAAATGTTGTTGGTATTAAGGGAACAGTCCTCTCCTGGCTCAGGTCTTATCTGACCGATCGTTATCAGTTCGTAGATGTAAATGGTGATTTCTCCATGCGTACTGAGGTTACTTTTGGAGTTCCACAGGGTTCTGTTTTAGGCCCACTGCTCTTTACTTTATATATGCTACCCCTAGGTCAAATTATTCGTAAACATGGAATTATCTTCCACTGTTATGCTGATGATACACAGTTGTATGTTTCAGCGAAGCAAGAGGACAGACAGCAGCTTAGTAAAGTTGAAGAATGTGTAAAGGACATTAGACGTTGGATGTTAACTAACTTCCTTCTACTTAATTCTGATAAAACAGAAATACTTTTATTAGGCCCACGTGTAGCTAGAAGTAATCTTTCTGATCACATGGTTACTCTGGATGGTCTTTCTGTTTCATCATGTGCAGCAGTAAAATACCTTGGAGTGATTATTGACTCCAGCCTATCATTTGATGCTCATGTAGATAATATTACTAGGATAGCCTTCTTTCATCTCAGAAATATTTCTAAGATAAGAAATATATTGTCACTACATGATGCAGAAATACTAGTTCATGCTTTCGTCACCTCTAGATTAGATTACTGTAATGCCTTACTGTCTGGATGTTCCAGTAGGAATATAAATAAGCTCCAGTTAGTCCAGAATGCAGCTGCTAGAGTCCTAACTAGAACTAGAAGATACGACCACATCACACCAATATTATCAATACTGCATTGGCTCCCAGTGAAATCTCGCATTAACTATAAAATACTTTTATTAACCTATAAAGCACTAAATGGTCTCGCGACACAATATCTAAGCGACCTTTTGGTTTTATATTATCCGCCACGCCTACTCAGATCAAAAGATGCAGGCTATTTGACGGTACCTCGAATAGTGAAGGCTACAGCAGGGGGGAGAGCTTTCTCTTATAGAGCCCCACAGTTATGGAACATTCTTCCTATTAGTGTTCGGGACTCAGACACAGTCTCAGTGTTTAAGTCTAGGCTTAAAACGTATTTGTTTACTCAAGCCTACCCTGACTAGATTCTGTTCTACTACTTCGCAGTCATAATAATCTTTTTTCTCCCTCTCTCCTTTCGCCGAGCCCCACATGAATTTATGGAGATACTAGAGATCCAGATCCTTTCTGCCTCTGGATGGAGCTCAAATCTTCTCTAATTCCAGACTGCTGGGACTACGGCTGCTCCTAAGGCCATACAGACTCATATAAATCCATAATGAACTTTTTCACACTATCTGCTGTTACCCAGATGAGGATGGGTTCCCTTCTGAGTCGGGTTCCTCTCAAGGTTCCTTCCTCTTAAAACATCTTAGGGAGTTTTTCCTTGCCACCGTCGCCACTCAGTGGCTTGCTCAGTTGGGATAAATTCACACCTTTAATATCTGTATACCGTGTTGATATTTCTGTAAAGCTGCTTTGAGACAATGTCTATTGTAAAAAGCGCTATACAAATAAAATTGAATTGAATAGATGCGCCACACACACACACACACACACACACACACACACACACACACACACCAGTTTTGTGTTAGAAATGATAAAACAGAAAATTCACTCATATGTTAAAACCACAAAACAAAAATGTCATGGTGTGTGTGTGTGTGTGTGTGTGTGTGTGTGTTTGTGTGTGTGTGTGTGTGTGTGTGTGTGTGTGTGTGTGTGTGTTTATTTACTCCACCTCCTGCTCTAAAAATTATTTTAACTAAACCAGTCAAGCCAGTTGGAGTAAAAGTGAAACTCCATTTAGTGACGATTGGACTGTAAAAGGTTCTCAGGAGAAGAACACAGTAAGTATCTAAATCTAAAGCTATAATATGTGAATGTTATGAATCTACACTAGAGGAAGAACAGTTCAGTTGATTTTTACTGAAGTTGTAATTTACACAGTTTACTGTAGGACTTGATTTTACTGTAAGTGAACCGTGTGATGATACAGAGTTAGATTTAACACACACATGTTGGACTGGAGTAAATATGTGTCCTGCAGTGTTTCTCTGAGTGTTGAAAAAAAAAAAAAAAGGCAATGACTACAATTGGCACGAACAGTTTTACACTCAAGTTTCCATCAGTGAACAGTGGAGAAGTTCAACAAAAGTAGATTTAATGTTAAAACTGTATGAATTTCCTGGTTACACAACTGCACTATTTGACCATGTAGTACACAGTTATAGAAGGGTTATAAGGTTATATTGACACCCAGATGAGGACGGGTTCCTTCTGAGTCTGGTTCCTCTCAAGGTTTCTTCCTCATATCGTCGCAGGGAGTTTTTCCTCTCCACCGTCGCCTCTGACTGCTCATTAGGGATAAATTCATACATTTAAAATTTATATACTAAATTTATATATTTCTTTAAAGCTGCTTTGGGACAATGTCCATTTTTAAAAGCGCTATACAAATAAAATGTAATTGAATGTGTGTGTGTGTGTGTGTGTGTGTGTGTGTGTGTGTGTGTGCAGGTTTATAGGTATAATCTGTTGGTGGAGACATGGCCTCCAAAATGAGTGTGTCTGTGGAGCAAGACACAGAGAAAGGCGAGAGGTGAGTGAAGTGTGTGTGTTGTGTCCTTTGCTATTCTGTTAGCTTCAAAAACTACAGAACTTGTAGCTCAGTGACAGGATGTAGTTGTAGGTTTGTACTTCCAGGGTTCTCTCACGTGTTCATTCACACCAATAAATCAGTTTGTTGGCTGTGCAGGAAAATGGGACATATTGTAAACATCTGTTGCTCCGCTCGGACACAAACTAGACAAGTACGTGAGATTAGACTGCCTGAAGTCACCGTACACTGAAAATTCTACACATGCACACAAGATTACATGAACTTTGAAGATTTCTGCACACCACTCACAGTCCTGTATGGTAGACTTGTTCAGCAACATTCCACTGACACAGCCTACTGTCAAGCTTGTGTCTTTCTCTAAAACACACATTCCTAATCAGAAAAAGTTTCTCTTCATGTCTGATCTGCTCCACGTACCTTCGTCATTGTGGACAAAGGGATTCCTTTGCTGGGAGGAGACCTAATGTCTTTGCTACATATAAATATTGCCAAGAACAGAGTACTGCCTCCTAATACCTCTGTCTCTTCTCCTTCTTCTCCTGTGTATGAATGTACTGCTGCATTCACCTTTGTGTAAAAAACTGTGTGCACCCTGTGAAAATGTATACCGCCGTCACATTTGTACATCAGTCACCCAACCTAAACTATGTGCTCACTACTGGTGTTATATATAACAATGACTAACTACTCTAGCAAATGGCCTGAGGTTGCTTTTACTCAGTCCATTACTACTGACTTCAGTCACCATGGAAACCCGCTGAGAATCGCGACTGATAATAAAGTACAGTTTACTTCTCCACCATTCACTGCTTTCCTGGAGAAAAGACAGATCTCCCACAACTGCTCTTCCCTCAACTACCCAGCTGCCGATGGAGCAGTAGAGCGATTAAACCGAGTGCTTAAGGAAACCATATAAATGGCAATACAGCAATGACAGTCATGGAAATCAGCTGTGATTGACTTTATTGCAGGTCTACCATGCCACTCTACATGCCACAACTGGTCCTCCCACCCCCCATCCCCCCTTCAAACTGCTCCATAGCCGACCTACGTGCACAAAACTAACACTGTTTCCACCTGCCACTAAATCACTGCCAGTGAAGATCACTGAGCGAGCCAACAACATAAAATAAAAGCTTATTCTGATGCCAAAAGTAGTGCTCATCCTCCTTCTTTTCAAAAAGGGAATAAAGTGCGGATGTGAAACCTATTACATTTTCCAAAAGAACACAGGAAGTTCAGTGATCCACTCACAATCAGTCAAAAGTTGGTGAAGACACATACAAGCTGAGTAATGGTACAACATGGAATACCTTCCACCTCACTGCTTTCCCAAATACCAACTATACACACTACACATACAACACATACAACTGAGGACAGTGTAACCTCTGACCCTGCTCATTCACCTAGACCAACACAAGATATACACTAGTCTACCTGGCTCAATGACTACGTTATGTGAACCTCACATGCACTACAGTTAACTCCACTGCTGTTCAATTGTGATTTTCTGTTGCACTTATTACTTGAGTAAAAAGTTATTGCAAGTATATTGAGTGTGAATGTGTAGGATGACATTGTGTTTTTAATCAGTCAACATTATTATTTCAGTACTACTTGCATATACCATGATATTCTGTTGAGACCATGTAAATGCTTCTTTCTACAAATGGGGAAAGTGTCCTAAATGTTCTGTACTTCCGGGACTCTCTACTCTGCCACACACTGAAGTTGTGTGTTTATTCCTGCAAATAAATATTTACATTTAAACATTTTTTTTATTTTAAGTATGTTGTAACACGACATTTCTCCACCGAACATATAACAGTGTGACTCTGTGCAAAACATAAATGTTCTCACATTCACCAACACTAAACAGATCAGACTCTGTGAAACCTGATGTGTATCTGTGAAAAGTGAGGACTGAATAGTTCAATAGAGCAGTTTTGTCTCAAGACATTTAAAACCAGCTGATGATTAGTGACTTTAAGCTGAGAAACATGTCTAAACATGTCTAAGTTGTCCCTGTAGCTGGTTAAAGTTTGTTTCTTTGTTCTAAAGGATCGTATCAGTGTTAATAAGGAATGTCATCAGATTTTAATTCAAGTTAAGTATTCACTGAGAGAAAAGGTGAAAAGACTGAATATTTGGGAAAATGCAGAACAGTAATAAAGATGCTGTATTTGGGGGTGTTATAGTCTGATTCAGGGTCAGAGTTACCTGTGTGTCCATGAAGAGTGACCAGTCAATGTCCAGCCAAATAGATTTCAGAGACAGAGACTGTACTACTAATCTGATTTTTCTTAATTTTATCTATTAAACTTTCACAAAGAACCACAAGTTTTACATTAGACATTTTAAAATCTACTGATTGTCCCCTTCATGTTTTGTGTTTCTAAACATCTACATCTTCAGATCAGACTCACCTGAACCCAGTTGTGTGTCCATGAGGAGTGACAGGTCAATAACCCGTCCAATAGACTTCAGAGACAGAGACAGTACTACTGATCTGAGGTCAGTGGAGTTTAATATTATTTCAGTGTGTAATCACTCACACTCTCACGTGCTCAAACTCTGGTTTAGAGAATTACATCAGTTCATCACATCTGCATTCTCAGAGCTGGAGAGTGTGATATTACAGACGTGAAATGAAATAATTACATTTTTACAGCCGTAGATTTCAGTGAGATGAAATGTGATGTGATTATGTAAATTACTGATACTGTATTTTCATAAATACATTTTTTCAATAAGCAGTAATAATCATTTAGTGAATCTTGAACTGATTATTAGTATGGATAATTAGAAAATATGTCTGTATTTATTAGTTTGTGTTTTACAGATATGAATATGATTTATAGTCTTTGTTAAATGTAATGTTTTGTATGTTCACAGGCTGCAAAAGGATTCAGATACCACACACAGCAACCTACTGGAGTCTATATTTAAGGTTTGTGTGTGTGTGTGTGTGTGTGAGAGAGAGAGAGAGAGAGAGAGAGAGAGAGAGAGAGATGTTCATTTGTTTATCTTTTTATGAGAGTTATTAGAGTTTTTAATATAAAACATGTTAGTGTAGTGGTGCAGTTTGAAACGGTAAAACAGATCTAAAACATGACGCTCAATCTGAAGTATTAGTAAACTCTTTGTTACGCCACGGCGAACTCGCGGCCGCAATACTCAGATGGTGGCGCCACTTTCAAACATGCCGGACAAGCAATACTTCCGGCCATGCACGCGCTCAAGTTCGCCTGAATATTGATCACCAACACCTGTGCGGCTCTTGGGTTATAAACGTCCTCGTTAACCTTCATACCCTCGCGAAGTAAGCGCTCAGTTTTCGTGACTTAGCTGTGTTACCAAGCCTTTAGCTTTCGTCTAGATTTTCCTGGTTCTTGGACTTTCCTGCCTGTTATTTACGATTACGATTCCCTGCCCTGTCTCATTTGGATTGTTCGCCTGACTTTTGCCTGTTTCCTGTGTTTCCTCCTCCGTCGCTTCTGTACACGCCATCCTGCCCGTCCGCTTTCTCCAACAGCTATCGTGACACTCTTCAGGGACGATCACAGCTACTCAAAACATCTGTTTAAAAAAGAAAACCGAACTTAAGAAAAGAAAGAAAGAAAAGAAAAGAAAAATGCAATAAAGTAACCTCACTCTCTAACATGAACAACTAATAAACCCTTTAAAAACAGAGAGAAATTAAACAGACTCATGCCCCTACAGCTTTCTGTTTAAAGTTAGATTCATATACTACAGACAAATACAGTACATAATACAATATAGTGAGAACAGGTAAACACTCTAATTTCACACATGAGATAACAAAAACAGTATAAAAATATACACACACTGAACCGCAAATCATATTACATCCCAGCATGGAACAATTTAATAAACCTTTTTTAAAAATAAATAAATACACCAAGCAGCCTTTACACAACAGAGTTGCAATACGATCTCAAGCTGAACATAGTTAGATGAGCTAAACAGCAAGTTTTCCCCAAAGCTCAGGATTGCATGGACCCTCATTACGCCCAAGTAGAAAACAGAGTTGAACAACGATTCCAGCATTGGCATGACACCCGCATGCCGGATATGACCCATCACTATATTTCACACCATTTAAAAAATAAAAAATTAAATCAAAGCTTTAATACTTAATAATGAATTGCTTCAATCTTCTGAAATATTGTGAAGATTCACCAACTGAATCGAGCTCATATACACTATCATAAAATACTGAAAGCTGTATTTTCTCTTTTATGATTTTTTAAATATGTTATTTAAATAAATTTGATAATTATTATAATAATTTACAATTTACAGCTTCTTTGACGATAATTAGACAAAAGTGCAATTTTATCGGTGGTAATGAATCGAGACTAACATTATGAATTCATAATTTTCTCTTATTTTTTATTTCTCATCAGGAGCTGGAGCACAAAGTCATCAGTCTGTTAAAGAATGAGCTGAAGAGATTTAAGAAGCTCCTGAGTCCAGATTACCCAGCATGCTCTGAGAGGGAGGTGGAGGATGAGGAGGATCAGAGCAGTGTCAGAGAGGGAGTGCTGAAGATCACACTGCACTTCCTGAAGAACATGAACCTCACAGATCTCGCTAACACACTGCAGAACAGTAAGAGCTCATGGGGTTATAACATCACTTTAACTTTAGAGGAAGGAAACAGGAGAATATTCATCAGATCTTATTAATCAAATTATATTATCAGTAGAATCTGTTAGATCAATACTGACAGTAAATATGATATACACAGAACTGTATTATTTTTATCAGAACTCGTCCCTGCCTACCAACAAAAACTCAAATCCAGACTGAGAGAGAAATGTAAAAGAATTAATGAAGGAATCTCACAGCCTGGAAGTTCAGCACTTCTGAATGAGATCTACACAGAGCTCTACATCACAGAGGGTTGGAGTGGAGACGTCAATAATGAACATGAGGTGAGACAGATTGAGACAGCGTCCAGGAGACCAGCAGCACAGGAGACACCCATCAAATGTAAAGATCTCTTTAAAGACAAGTCCATCAGAAGAGTGCTGACTAAAGGAGTTGCTGGAATTGGAAAAACAGTCTCTGTGCAGAAGGTCATTCTGGACTGGACTGAAGGAAAAGCGAATCAGGACGTCACCTTCATGTTTCCACTTCCCTTTAGAGAGCTGAATCTGATGAAGCAGAAACATCTCAGTCTGATGGATCTTCTTCATCACTTTTTCCCAGAAATAAAAGAATTACGATTAATAGACTGTGAGATCAACAAAGTCCTGTTCATCTTTGATGGTCTGGATGAGTGTCGACTTCCTCTAAATTTCCAGAAGAATGAGAGATTGTGTGATGTGACAGAGTCAGCCTCAGTGGATGTGCTGCTGACGAACCTCATCAAGGGGAATCTGCTTCCCTCTGCTCTCCTCTGGATAACCTCTCGACCAGGAGCAGCCAATCAGATCCCTCCTGAGTGTGTAGACCAGGTAACAGAGGTACGAGGGTTCAGTGATCCTCAGAAAGAGGAGTACTTCAGGAAGAGGATCAGTGATCAGAGCCTGGCCAATAAAATCATCTCACACATGAAGTCTTCAAGAAGCCTCCACATCATGTGCCACATCCCAGTCTTCTGCTGGATCTC
Organism: Ictalurus furcatus; assembly: GCF_023375685.1. Classification (NCBI taxonomy): domain Eukaryota; kingdom Metazoa; phylum Chordata; class Actinopteri; order Siluriformes; family Ictaluridae; genus Ictalurus; species Ictalurus furcatus. The sequence continues at coordinate 38,379,400 of NC_071255.1, forward strand.
AGCCACTGTTCTAGAGAGAATGTTGGGTGAAGCAGAGAGTGGAGAGATCCCCAAGACTCTGACTCAAATGTTCACACACTTCCTGATCTTTCAGATCAAACACAAGGACCAAAAGTACCATCAGAAATGTGACCCTGATCCTCAGCAGACCAGAGAGAGTATCCTGGCACTGGGAAAACTGGCTTTCCAACAGCTGGAGAAAGGAAACCTGATCTTCTATGAGGAAGACCTGAGAGAGTGTGGCATTGTTGTGAGAGAAGTGTCAGTGTACTCAGGAGTGTGTACCCAAATCTTCAGAGAGGAATTTGGGCTTCACCTGGGGAAGGTGTTCAGCTTTGTACATCTGACTGTTCAGGAGTTTCTGGCTGCTTTATACGCATTTCTCTCCTTCATCAGCAGAAATGAAACAGAACACCAAACTGATCTGTCTGATCTTTTCAACAAGTCAGACATGTCTGATTTCCTCAGGAGTGCAGTGGACAAGGCCTTACAGAGTGAGAATGGACACCTGGACCTGTTCCTCCGCTTCCTTCTGGGTCTCTCACTGGAGTCCAATCAGACTCTCTTACGAGACCTACTGCCCCAGACAGGAATCAGTTCTCACAGCAAACAGGAAACAGTCGAGTACATCAAGAAGATGATCAGGGAGAATCCATCTCCAGAGAAATCCATCAATCTGTTCCACTGTCTGAATGAACTGAATGATCATTCTCTAGTCCAGGAAGTCCAACATTACCTGAACAGAAGAGGTGAGTGGTGTCTCAGTGAAGACAGACTCTCTCCTGCTCAGTGGTCAGCTCTGGTGTTTGTGTTGCTGACCTCAGAAGAGGATCTGGATGAGTTTGTTTTGAGGAATTATCAGATATCAGATGAATGTGTTCTGGGGATGATGCCAGTGTTGAAAGCAGCAAGAAAGGCAGAGTGAGTAATTTTTATTCATAAATGTATTACAGATTTTGCTGAAACAAATGATACTACAATGATTAGAATAAAGCTCATCAATAATTACTCTAATTATCTCACTATCATTGTGTATGTAAGGAGACTGAGGGAGAACAACTTTATATAAGCAGCAAATTTCCCCCTAATTTTTTAAATAAATTTTCTTTGCTTTGAGGAATGAAATACCTAATATTATGGGGGAAATTAAGTTTGTACTAAATTTAGTAACATGGTGAAACACTAGTGTTGTGGTACTCGAGAGGAGTCTCGGGACCACATGCCAATGGTCTCTGTCTTTTTCGTTATTTTTTCATTTAAAATTTTTTTTTTTTCTATAACTAGTAAACTCTGTTATTTCCCTCACACATCCTCGCTAACCCCCTTATGCAGTTATATTTAGTAAGATTATAGTGCAGCACTTGCTGGAAGAATGGGCAATGTTTATCATGTCCTGTGTACTTATTTATAGACATTGATAATACTAAAGTCGATGGGATATTTTAGTTACTTCAAGAGAAATTTCATGTCCGGTTAGGAAGATACTACAACCACCAAATTAACACATCTGATTGTCTGGTCTCGGTCTTGACATAGACTCGTTTGGCTCTGGTCCTGGTCTTAAAGGGAAGTTGTTTACAGTATATGGTGAATGTGGCCATGCATGAGCACATCAGTTGAGAATGTGTGGTATTCATCAACGCCCATTGTGTACAGCTGTATGTACTCAAGATAAATACAAATATTCTTGTGCGTACAGGCCGCTCTTATGCACAGTTTAGAACTTGTATTTGTACACACTTTGATAAATGAGACCCTTACTCTCTAATTGTTAATAACAGCCTCAAAACCCACCACTTTTTACATTTGTACTGCTATGTGCCACATTATCACCTTCAACGATTGTCAGAAAATTATTCAGTGTGCCATCATATGTCTCTTTTTTAAAAAATGAGAATGTTTACAGAATGTTTCTAGGTATTTTGGGGCCATCTTGCATGCACAGTATGTTTGCACCGGCTGTCCCAACCCCAGAACATAACATAATCACCCCAGGCTGAACAGTTGCCGATCAAATGTTGCTCATTTTTTCTACAAACATACCTTTAGTGATTGTGGCCACAGAGTTCCATTTTTACTTCATCAGCCCACAGCAACATGTTTCCAAAATGCCACTGGCTTCTCTAGATAGTTTTACACACACCACACATTCATGTTTGAGGTTGCAGGTACAGTTTCCCGTGGTTGTTGAGTGTTAGCAGAATGTTTGAACAGTCAGAGAATTTCTTACACTCTGAAATTGTTATATTCTTGACCTGCCTAGGGTTAGGGTCAGTTAAGACCATTGAGTTAATTAAGTTCTGAAACTTTACAACTGGAAGGATATCTAAACTTTTGCTCATTTGCATTGCTAAATATATTAAATATAAAGCAACTGTTTATCATTTGTTGATAAATGTCATTTTTTAAAAATATTTTAACTTTGTTGCAGTACTTATGAATACTTTTAATTTCAAAAATAAACAAAATATGTAAATTTACTAAATATGTAAAAGTGTAAAATTCTAATCGAAAATATTTTGAGTATTAAGTTAAAGAAAACTATATATAAACTATATATATAAAAAAATATTTTTGTGATTAAGAAGTGTTCTGATATAATTTCTCTCCCAGTCTGTCTCAGTGTAATCTCAAAGAGGATGCCCGTAGAGCTCTGTCCTCAGTTCTCAGCTCACCCTCCTCCAGTCTGAGAGAACTGGACCTGAAATGTAATTATACCCTGCAGGATTCAGGATTGAAGCTGCTCTCTTCTGGACTGGAGAGTCCACACTGTAAACTGGAGATACTGAAGTAAGATCACTTTAAATTGAATTTTTTAAGCTCCAGTACCAAACTTTGTTTTGTTTACAACTGAACAAAAGTCAATTATTGCGCAAGTACATAAAAAAATCAGTGTTTAAAACTGTCTGCTTACATCACTGCAATTCTCAAAGGTAAGCTTATAATAAAGATTTATAGTTTGAGTTGTCGAGTCGGATTTCACAGGAAATGGCGGTTTGATGTTATTCCTCTTTGCCTGGTTACATCACATCTGTAAACAGAAGGAAGAACAGCCAGCTACTATATCGTGTGTGTGGGTGTTGAGGATGGTGGAGTGTCTGTAGCTTGTTCTAACAACGGTTGCTTAGAATTTAAACTTGTCATCTAGATGGCTGCTTTAATCTGGACATTTCTAAACGGCAGTCATGGTTGACAATAAAAAAAAAACAAGTTCTTGTTGAGACGTGAGCTTCTGTGCATGTCTCCCTGTGTCTGTGTGGGTTTGCAAGGTGGAAGGGCATAGTTGCATAAAACAGAAAGCATATCAATGTAATACAGGAACAACACCATATATGGTTTTCAGGAAGTCAGAGGAATACAAGCAAATGTTATTCAGGAATATACAGTATCTCACAGAAGTGAGTACACCCCTCACATTTTTGTAAATATTTGATTATATCTTTTCATGTGACAACACTGAAGAAATTACACTTTGCTAATTTTAAATTCTAAGTACAAAGTTAAGACATTTTGTGTAAAGTGGATCTATGGACTGTAATTATATTAAATAACAATAACAATAGAGCTGAATACTTATTTCCCCTCACTGTAAATACACAGAAAATTGCTGTACACACACATTCAGGCATCAGTGTTATATCACTGATGTATCATCATTTCTCTCCCAGTCTGCGTGAGTGTATGCTCACAGAGGAAAGCTGTAGAGTTCTGTCCTCAGTTCTCAGATCAAACTCCTCCAGACTGAGAGAACTGGACCTGAGTATTAATAACCTGCAGGATTCAGGAGTGAAGCTGCTCTCTGCTGGACTGGAGAATCCACACTGTACACTGGAGATACTGAGGTACACACACACACACACTGGAGATTCTGCATTTCTGTCATATGGCTGTTTTAGATTACATTTTGTCTGGCGATGACCATAATTTTAATCAAGCAGCAACTAATAAACCAAATAATAAATACATGAGAAATAATAATAATCTTAATGGGCTGTGTCTAAAGTCCTTTACACATTTTTTTTTTCCAATTGTGTGTGTGTGTTTGTTTGTGTGTGTGTGTGTGTGTGTGTGTCTGTGTGTGTGTGTGTGTGTGCGTGTGCGTGTGCGTGCAGGATGGAAGGCTGCAGTATTACAGGTGAAGGCTTTGCTGCTCTGGTTTCAGCTTTGATGTTAAACCCCTCATCACACCTGAGAGAACTTCATGTGTACTGGAATTATCCAGGAGAATCAGGAGTGAAACTACTTTATGATCTACTGGAGCATCCACACTGTAAACTGGAGATGATACAGTGAGCTACTGATTTACTGTCTTCTCACACACACACACACACACACGCACGCACACACACACACACTCACACACTCACACACACACGTGACAGTATTCATTGTGGTTATAGCTTTGCATGTAGAATAAACTCTGTGCTGTACTGAGTATTTCATTCAATCATCCGTTAGTTGATAATTTACTGTGTGTATTTGTATTATAAATACTGAACACAGGAAATGCTGAATATTTATTTTAAAGATTCTACACACACACACACACACACACACACACACACACACACACTGTATGATGTGTTTGGGTCAGTGGGAGTGTACCAGTGTTTCACTATAAATGTCTGAGTGACTGATTCTTACCTTTTTCTCCTTATGTACAGGTTGGAGCAGTTTTTTAGTCTCAGACGCAGATGATAATGAGGATAAACATAATGCAGTACAAAGTGTTGTAAAGAACAGCTGCGAGAGCTGAAACTCTGATGTCTTCTCATTTATTGATAATGATGAAGTTAAGATTCTGCTTTTTTAGTGTTTTGTTCTGCTTAATCAGATGGTGTATGTAAGAATGCCCCTGTCAGAGCTTTATTTTTCTCCACTGTTTCATGTTTACAATCAGAGAAGTAATAAAGTAAACCTACATCTGTGTAATCTAATATCATGTAGCTACAATACAGAAACTCAACAGTAATGAATCTTTTCTTATTAAACTTTTTAACAGTAAACAGCACTTTATTGTACATATCTTGTGGCTTTAATTTAGATTTGTCTCTATACAAAGCTTTACAATAGTTATAACTGAATATATATATATATATATATATATATATATATATATATATATATATATATATATATATATATATAACAGAGTACCGATAGATGAGGTTGTATATAATTATAATTTCCTATTGGTGTTGATACAGATGTATAATTTGGGTTATTTTGTAAATAATTATGCTTAGATTGTTCACACATTAATGCATATTGAATTATCAATTAAAATACAATCTATTTAAAAATTCAGGCAACCTGATTTTGTGTGTGCGTGTGTGTGTGTGGGTGTGTGTGCGTGTGTGGGTGTGTGTGTGGGTGTGTGTGGGGGTGTGTGGGTCTGTGTGGGGGTGTGTGTGGGTGTGTGTGTGCATGTGTATGCGCGTGTGTGTGCGGGTGTGTGTGCGGGTGTGTGTGGGGGGGTTTGTGTGGGGGTGTGTGTGGGGGTGTGTGGGGGTGTGTGTGTGGGGGTGTGTGTGGGTGGGGGGGTGGGGGTGTGTGTGTGGGGGTGTGTGTGGGTGTGTGTGGGGGTGTGTGTGTGGGGGTGTGTGTGGGTCAGGGGGTGGGGGTGTGTGTGTGGGGGTGTGTGTGTGGGGGTGTGTGTGGGTGTGTGCAGGTGTGTGTGGGGGTGTTTGTGCGTGTGTGTGTGTGGGTGTGTGTGGGGGTGTGTGTGTGGGGGTGTGTGGGTGTGTGTGTGGGGGTGTGTGTGGGGGTGTGTGCGTGGGGGTGTGTGTGCGGGTGTGTGTGCGTGTGTGTGTGTGTGTGGGGGTGTGTGGGTGTGTGTGGGGGTGTGTGTGGGTGTGTGGGTGGGTGTGTTTGCGTGTGTGTGTGCATGTGTATGCGCGTGTGTGTGCGGGTGTGTTTGCGTGTGTGTGTGCATGTGTATGCGCGTGTGTGTGCGGGTGTGTGTGCGGGTGTGTGTGGGGGTGTGTGTGGGTGTGTGTGGGGGTGTGTGTGTGGGGGTGTGTGCAGGTGTGTGTGGGGGTGTGTGTGCGTGTGTGTGGGGGGGTGTGTGTGCGTGTGTGTGTGTGGGGGTGTGTGGGGGTGTGTGTGTGGGTGTGTGCGTGGGGGTGTGTGTGGGGGTGTGTGTGGGGGTGTGTGCGTGGGGGTGTGTGTGCGGGTGTGTGTGCGTGTGTGTGTGTGTGTGTGGGTGTGTTAGGTTTTAGAGTATATATTATAAAATTCAAGTTATAGCTGACACCTAGATGAACACTTTACGGTTGGTTTTATGACCAGGTCATTCCCTTCGAATGCTACTGAAGTTAGAAACATGTATACCAATGTGTAACTTTAGAGACGCTTCCTTAATTTGCGCATATCTGCAAATACCAAAAGTCCAACTTCAAGCCAACTTTATGCCAGTCCGCTAGGTTCATCTTCTCTTGTGGCTTGTCAGCACAATCCCATCACTAGGGGGCGGCCCAGAGTAACATGTTACAATAGTATCCCCAATCCATTGCTCTTCCTGTGAGACCCAGATGTGAAGATTTGAATTTTAAGACCCGAATTTTTGCAGCCTGAATTTGTGAGGTTGAAAAATAATGTGTTGAAATATTACTTGATGAATAATGAAGATGGTATTTTAACAACTGAATTATACCAACCAATATGGCTGACATGATGGAGTTAAAGGATTTGCTGGGATATTCCCCATCCGTCTAACCCTGGGACCAAATCAGCTCATAGTTCTACAAGAAAAGCTCTTAGAAAGGCACATTCTTGCCTTAGTGCTTTGGTTGGCATGGTCTTCTAACAATACCAAAAATACCCCAGTGGATCATAGACAATGCATCATTCTCAGCCTATTTATATAATTATGTAGCTTATTAATAGATCTGTGAATTTGTGAAGACACTTCGCAGCTGTTTGCAGCCTGTAATTACCTTCAATTAATTAACCAACCCACAATGATTTACTGTTTCATTCTGCGAGGGGATTAAACAAACTGCAAAGAGTTAATTGGATCAATAAATATCAATACATAGAAAGTTTCATTAACCAGTTTACACAAATAAATAAATATAAATAAATAAACAAATAAACTCATGAAAACGCACTTATGTTTTAATGCTTCTCATGTCCAAGTAACCTGTATGCAGTTATTATGGAGCTGCATAATTTGAGAGCAGTGATTTAGCTGTAATTCTCTACATATCCACAGGGTGTTGCTAATTCCCTGTTTCTAAAATGTTGCAGATGGCTCTAAGCATGAGTCAAAGCTTCTGTAAATATATGCTCAATTTCCAGCCAAGTATTTCTGTATAAACCCAGTTTCTGCCTGGGAGGTTGTGAAATCTTCAGATGTGAGTGTTCTGATAGATCATCATTTCTCTCCCAGGCTGCGTCGGTGTAATCTCACAGAGGAAAGCTGTAGAGTTCTGTCCTCAGTTCTCAGATCAAACTCCTCCAGACTGAGAGAACTGGATCTGAGTCACAATAACCTGCAGGATTCAGGAGTGACGCTGCTCTCTGCTGGACTGGAGGATCCACACTGTACACTGGAGATACTGAGGTCAGATCATCACTTTCATCTTTAGATTATTTTATTGTTTATTTTATGTCACATCTGTATCACTGCCCAGTCACAGAATGAATGACATTCACATAATGTACAGAAACATATCACAGCATTTAATAACTCACCAGAAACGTTATACAAAATAAAAGCATGAAAGACCAACCTCTTTCACAAATAAATTATTGACGACAAAAGGCCTTGACGCTCACGTACAAGACCTTGTCTGGAACAACACCTTTCTACCTCAACCCTCTCCTAGTCCCTCACGCAACCTGCGATTGGTGCGACCGATGCCTGGTATAGTGCCTACTCAGCAAGGCACGAGGACCCTTTCCAGAACCTTCAAACGGACTGCCCCTGTGGTGGTATGAACTTCCAACCCGCTATATCACTTTACTTGTATTTCCTCATTTGTAAGTTGCTTTGGATAAAAGCGTACATGCATAAAATGTAAATGTAAGCCACGGGCTTAATCCTACTTACTGCACTGCACCATCAATTCCACCGGCCCAAGAGGACTACTGTTGAAACTGTTGTGCCAACCAGCTCACAGGGTTAAAGCCATGCGAAGTGAGCGCTGAGATGACTACATCGCATTTTAAATATAGATTCATGCTTAAATAGTAACACAGTAAAAGGTTTAGCTTTTAAAAAATCCTGTTCTGAAATACCCAACACCTGTTTTTTCTAAATTTGTATTGTACACTTTTTTAAAGGACAATTCACATATAACATGTGAGCTGTGATGTTTCAGTAGCAGTGGAAAAAGACGGGGAGAAAGATGGAGTAAACATATTCAAAATATCTGAATCAACTCAATATTCACATTAAATAGTGCATAAAATAATTAAAACAGAAAAAAAAGGTTTTTTTGTAATATTTATTGAAGACATTCCAGATTCACGCCAAAATAAAAAAAAATCATATATAGACTTATTTTTCCATATAGAGCTAGTGAGTAAGATATATATTTTTTATTTTAATTTTAAACATTAAAGAAAAACTCTGTGAACAGATATATACACAACGCTGAGTATTTAACACTATACAGTGACTTACAGTGAGTGTGTTTAATCAAACCTTAACGCTCACCTAAAATACAAATACATCATATAATAAATTTAATTTCTCTCCAAAAAACAACCAAACACACACACACACACACACACACACACACACACACTCTGAAAATGAGCAAAAAGCAACTAGACACGTGGCTCTCTGAAAACGCAAATCCAGTCAACACACAGCTCGTCAAAACCGACTAAAGCAAGTAAACAGGCACATGCAGAGAATACTTCTATTTAAAACAGCACTGATCAGAACTATAACTACATAGAATATAGAAATGAAATTTAAAGCAAAAGCCACTTTGTGAGGCAACACAAACAGCAGTAATTTATTTTCAACTAAGATTTTGTTCATTTCATTCAAATTCGGTATAATCCAGTAATGTGACCAATCACATGACTCCAAACCAATCCAATATTAACGTTAATAAACCCTAACCCTGGACTTTTAAAGTGGAAGGTGGGATGTTTCTATTTAGTGGTTCCAAGATATTAAAAGAAAATTAATAAAACTGTTCAGGGGATGAGAAACAGGTTGGGGGTTTACAAATTTCCAATTTCCAATCTGCTGTTTATTGATTTATCCACTGTTAATATTTCCATATTATTAATTATTATTATTAGTAGTAGTAGTAGAATTAATTTTAGTTATACAGATGAAGGAACATTTGTGAAATTGAAGACCTGGAGAAATGTCCTGTTTGTTATAAATTAACATTTTTTTTTTAAGTTGTCCTAAGGGTGTATAAACTTTTGCACAGGGCTGACTGGCACTATTACTTTATTTTACTTTAATTCCTGATAGTGTTTACTTTATGTTCGATTGCTCTTATGGAGTTATTCTCAGTGGCCAGAGATCACTATGTATTACCCATAATGCACTGCAAGTGTACATCAGGTATAACACGTAAAATTAGCTACATCTATTGTTTAGCATTCCTGTGCTAATCTCACATGCTAGGCTCTAATTTGCTGTTTAGCTAGCAGGCTACGATAACACACAGACCAGGCTGTATGTTTTCTCCTTACTTTTTCTAGTTGCTTACTGTTTGTTTGCAGTTTACGTGATCCTAAACTACACGCTCTTCCATCACACACTAGCATTTAATAAACAAACATGGCTGACTGTGTTGCCCCAGAAAGTCGCGAGTGTATTAATCACGTAGCTGTGGGAAATTAAAAGCGTACACACATCGGTAGCCAATCAGATTGTTTATAACACAATGACTGACAGCAATGAGGGCCGAGGAAAACTGAGTAATAATGAGCTGTGTATTTAAAAAATGAGTTATAAAATGAGTTATAGTCACTCACACACACACACACACACACACACACACACACACACACACTCTTATTTACATTGTTAGCAAAATTACAGCTGGCTCTCTTTGAATAACAGACTCTGTTACACTCTTATACTGTTATACAGCAGTTAGCAAATTCTCTCTCTCTCTCTCTCACACACACACAATAATAAAAACTAAGCAGCTGATGTCTCTTCACTCACTACAACCAAGACATTAATTAAAAGATAATATTCTTGTGTATATGTTTGTTCATAGAAGTGTGTGTGTGTGTGTGTGTGTGTGTGTATACGTTGTTCATATTTTCCTCGAGTCTTTTGCTTCAAACAGCTTCATCCGTTCCTGCACTGTTAATCCCTCTTTTAGACTCTGAGAAGAAGAGAAAGAAGTGAGTATTACAAAGCTGTCAATCATGCAGAAAGCCCCTCCCACAAGAGGCCTCAGATCATCAAGGAACTGTTTCCTCCAAAATGTCCACACAAACACACTGTTAATTATTTTTACCTTCTTCGTAACTGAATGATAACAAGCTCATTGTATTTAACTTTCCAATCCCAGCCCTCTGCATACCAAAAGGGTTACCACTATACAGTTGCTATGGTTACCGCACATTTAAGTACAACATTTCAGGGCTGAGGTTTACAGTGGATCTCGTTTACTCCCACTTCAATAGTGAAGCACAAACAAATCACCTTCTAAACCATTATTTATGATCACCACCATCCTTACAGTCCATCAGATTTAGAACTGTTTACGAAGCTATTGAAGAAAAACTATTTCATTTGACCTTACTGTGACCTTGACCCTTTTGGGATCAACTCCAAAATCTAATCAGTTCATCTGTTGATCACAAGGATAATGCCAAATAAATCCTACAACATTCAACCACTCGTTCTAGAGATACTGCGCTAAGGAGAATCTCCACAGGGTGGACAGACAACCCAAAACCCAGAACCTTAAACCCAAAACCCAGAACCTTAAACCCAAAACCCAACACCGTAAACCCAAAACCCAGAACCTTAAACCCAAAACCCAGAACCTTAAACCCAAAACCCACAACCTTAAACCCAAAACTCAACACCTTAAACCCAAAACCTAACACTTTAAACCCAAAACCAACACCTTAAACCCAAAACCCAACACTTTAAACCCAAAACCTTAAACCCAAAACCCAACACTTTAAACCCAGAAACTTAAATCCCAAACCCAACATCTTAAACTCAAAACCCAGAACCTTAAACCCAAAACCCAACACTTTAAACCCAAAACCCAGAACCGTAAACCGGAGGCATGAGAATCATGTTTTTGTCAAATGTACAAATGACAGACGCACACCATACATGACATCATTCTATCGTTCAGGTTAAAATAATCACAAACATAATAAACTACACACAAACACACAACACAAGAAGAAATACACAACAGAAATTATTTGTGCAAGCAAACACACACACACACACACACACACACAAACAGAAATAAGTTAACACACAACAAAACCCAAGCAGTGCTGTTACTGGTGGTTTTGATTACACTGATTTTGCTCTGGACAATGTATGAGGTTATTAATACAGGTTTTTTTTTTCAGATTAATTATATTTTAATACACAGATCTACTTACCCCATGGCAATAAAATTAACGGATATTAAACCCAAAATGAATCACTGCAGTGCTGAAAAGACAATCACTACATTAATGTAAAACTGAATTATTATGGAATGTAAATCACTACAGCAGCATCTTAATCAAAACTGAGTCACCTAATAATTAAACTGGATCACTACATGATAATAAACCAGATCACTTCACTGGCCTTTACTGGATCTCGTCACCGACTAAAAGTGTCACATACATGCCAGTGTGATAGACTGGAGTGTTCCTTCACTGACCTAAACTAGATCATTAAACCACCTAAACTGGATCACTGCAGTCACCTACTCATCATAACTTCAGTTAAATAAACTGGATCACTTTAGTGATCTAACTGGATCATTGCAATCACCTAAACTGGTTTGCATCCATGACCTAAACTGGATCACAAAAAATGAATCACTCTGTCAACTCAACTAGTTCACTGTTGTTACCTAAACTGGATCTCTACAGTCACCTAAACGGGCGTGCTAGCTGAATCCCTTCAGTTACCTAAAGTGGATCACTTCAGCTGCCAAAAGTGGATCACTTCATATCACCTGAACTGGATCACTTCAATGGCCTTAGCTGGATGTGCTTACATCACTGTTTATCAAATCTAAATAACTACAGAACAAACTGAATCAGCACAGCAGAAAAAAAAACACAAGTTGTGATAAAAACCCATTAGGGAATTGTGGGGGAGGGGCATGCTGAGTCACGGAAAGGACATGCAAATTTGAGGCTTATTCCATAAAATACCTACATGACTGAAGGGGCGGGGTCAGCTATCCCAAGGCACCTCCTCACTCACAGACTGACAGGGCAATATACACGAGAGGTAGACTTTAACATTTGTACAATACGCACACACACTTTTACTTACTGAAAACACACACACACACACACACACACGTAAAGAAACCTAATGTGGGCACCTCAATATAACCACCACGAAACCTGCAATCTCTCACCTTTGACCTCACTCCACGGACCTGCCTGGAAACAGCTGAACGCTCTTTTTTCAGGAAGTCAGGGTTACTTTTTGACTTCATGATATCTGTAAACACACACATGCGCACACACGTGCGCACACACATGCGCACACACATGCGCACACACACACATTAATTATTTATGTTACTATCCTGAGAATAGACCGTTCTAACATCGTTAGGAATTTTCTCAGAAGGTAATTTACAGGTAATGGAAAATAAGGATACTGTGTGTGTGTGTGTGTGTGTGTGTGTGTAGGACACTGAGGAGATTCCTTACCATATCCTGGTGTGTGGGGGGGTGTGTCTCTTTCCCCGAGAGCTTCTGTCGCAGCCAGTAGTTTTTCTCTCAATTTGCTAATGTCACAATCGGCTTTAGCTCTCACGATGCTCAGCTCCGTGTAGATGTCCTTGTACTTATCAGACGCATACTTCTTATCCTGCGCACACACACACACACACACACACACACGTACACGTACAGGTTTTCACATTGACAACACTGCAGTGTGTTCCACATTTTCCTATTTGCTGCTAGTGTTCTTTGGAAGTCCCCACAACTTAGTGATTATAAGAATGTGTATTTATATTTTAAAAATTCTAGTAATGTCTGTACTGTACAATAATGTCCTCACAAAATGGCTCCGTACTTCTCTTTTACTTCAATAATGGAAATTATAAGAGGTTTTGCGGAAGGTCCCCACTAGGGGTCCCCAGAAAAATTGCAAGAAAGTATGTGAACTGAATATAAATAGCATTTCAAGTTGTTTCCTAACTATGAACTTATGTCTCCGAGACTGAGTCTACAGATATTAAAGTAAATCCTCATGATGTTGAATGTGTGTAGATTTTCTAATGTTTGTAGTAATCACATCAAAGTTGTGAGTTTTGTACATATAACAGATATATTTATATTTAAGTGTGGCTTTCAGTGAAAACTTGTCAGATAACTAAGTAAAATGTTTATACTTAGGCTAATTTTAAGTTTTTAGAAGTAATAGCTTTGTGATTTTCTCTCACAATGAAGATCATGCTTTGATTGTTGTTACATAGTCAGAATCCTACTGTAAATATATAACTCTAATTAATATTTGTTAATTAGTTTTTCCATCAGTACATTGGGTAATAATTGTAGAGGCAGGCGTGCTGTCTTTTGGAATGAAAACTTTAAATGTGATTTTCTCAAATTTCACTTTTAGGGGAAAATCAGACTCTAAAACAAAGAGAAACATGCAAACGTGTTCACAACTACGGTGTATATAGTATATAATATTAATATGTGATGGTGTGAAGGGTTTCCTAAAGTCCCCAGAATGCATGTGTTTGACTTTGTTCTGTATAATGTATTGAGTGTGAATACATAATGAAACGTCTATTAATGTCCCCACAAAGCATGATTGTGACTTTTGTCCCCATAATATAACACAAGGGTTGTGTGTGTGTGTGTGTGTGTGTGTGTGTGTGTGTGTGTGTGTGTTACCCTCAGTGCAGACTGAAGCTCATCCTTTAGTGAGTTGATCTCCTGTTTCAGATATTGAATTTCTGAGTCCTTTATACGGAGCAGGACCTAAAACATAGAACATACTGAGGTGTGTTTGTGTGTGTGTGTGTGTTTGTGTACCAAACATGTACTGTGTGTGTATTACCAAGCCAGAATGTATGTGTGTATATCAAAAATGTATGTGTGTATTTGTTTACCTCCAGTTCGTACAGGTCTTTGCCCTGTGTGAGAGATGGTGTTTTCTCTCCACTGTAGCAGGAACGCATGCGAGAAATCTCCACTGTCAGACGGTTATTCAGCTCCTTACACACACACACACACAAACGAATAATAGTTGTTAGTTCTCTATGGCTTCAGTGTGTGTGTATGTGCATATACCTGGTTGTGTGAGTATAGTTGTTGATTCTCTCTCTGACACCGTTACAGTGTGTGTGAGTGTGTGTGTGTGTGCCTGGTTGTGTGTGTGTAGTTGTTGATTCTCTCTCTGACACTGTTACAGTGTGTGTGAGTGTGTGTGTGTGTGTGTGTGTGTGTGTGTGTGCCTGGTTGTGTGTGTAGTTGTTGATTCTCTCTCTGACACTGTTACAGTGTGTGTGTGTGTGTACCTGGTTGTGTGTGTGTAGTTGTTGATTCTCTCTCTGACACTGTTACAGTGTGTGTGTGTGTGTGTGTGTGTGTGTGTGTGTGTACCTGGTTGTGTGTGTGTAGTTGTTGATTCTCTCTCTGACACTGTTACAGTGTGTGTGTGTGTGTGCCTGGTTGTGTGTGTGTAGTTGTTGATTCTCTCTCTGACGCTGTTACAGTGTGTGTGTGTGTGTGTGTGTGTGTACCTGGTTGTGTGTGTGTAGTTGTTGATACTCTCTCTGACACTGCTGCAGTGTGTGTGTGTGTGTACCTGGTTGTGTGTGTGTAGTTGTTGATACTCTCTCTGACACTGCTGCAGTGTGTGTGTGTGTGTGTACCTGGTTGTGTGTGTAGTTGTTGATTCTCTCTCTGACACTGCTGCAGTGTGTGTGTGTGTGTACCTGGTTGTGTGTGTGTAGTTGTTGATACTCTCTCTGACACTGCTGCAGTGTGTGTGTGTGTGTGTACCTGGTTGTGTGTGTAGTTGTTGATTCTCTCTCTGACACTGTTACAGTGTGTGTGTGTGTGTGTGTGTGTGTGTGTGTGTGTACCTGGTTGTGTGTGTGTAGTTGTTGATTCTCTCTCTGACACTGCTGCAGTGCCTGTCTCTCGGCCTCCAGTGCCTGAGCGAGGTGTGTGTTCTCCAAACATTTCTGAGAGTACTGCTCTGATAACACCTCCAGCTCACGGTGGATTGACTGTAACTCTTCCCTACACACACACACACACACACACACACAAACAAAGAAATAAGAACAAACACACAAAAAAACACAGAGAAAAACACACACACACATATATATATATATATATATATATATATATATATATATATATATATATATATACACACACAAAAACACCACAAAACACATGAAAACACACAAACACACAAAAATACACACAAACAGGAACAGCAATGATATCAATCCCAAATGTCTTCACTGTATAGCAAAAACAAAAGAACTGGCCTTGTCTTTTGAAAGGGACTGACCGTGTGTGTGTGTCTGTACATGTGCGTGTGTGTGTGTGTGTGTGCGTGCGTGTGTACTCACTCGTACTGTATGCGTAGTTGTTCGATGTCTGCACTGACTCCACTCAGCTGCGCTCGCTGTGTTTTCTCCAGTTCTTCACGGTGAGCATTTTTCATTGCCTCGATCGCTATACACACACACGCACACACACACACAAAATCCCACATGAAAGGATCAATCGGAATCTTAATTGTTTAATATCAACAATATTTATAAACTACACTTAATAACTGATCGTGTGTGTAATCGTTGCTATGGTGAAGTTTTCTGGGAGGAGATGTTTATATAACGTGTATGGAAGGAGTCTCCAGTGTCAGTGCTGTGTAACAGTCAGAGGTGAAGCTGTAACATAAAGTTTTCCCACATCTTCAGTACAGAGGAGTTTACACTTCTTTATGGTTTCTCTGTAACATGCCTAAAAAGCTGCGCTTTTTTCTTATTAACTTAAATTGATTAAAAAAATGTTAAAATATGTAATAATTGGCAGACATCTATGGTATAAGCGGAATAAAACACTTTACACCGTCCTGTTGATTATTTTCCAACATCAGCACGTCCTGTTGTAGTGTTACTCCAGTAACTAGTTGTTAAGTTGTTAATGATTACCAGCGATGGTGGCGTTAGTCTCCTCCTCCAGTAATCTCTCTCTCTCCTCCAGAAGTTTGTTAATCTCACGCTGATGCTGACGCTGAAGATCCTCAATCACCTTCTGATGAGTTTCCTCCATCGCTGTAAACCCACGCTCACACGTCTCCTACAAGCACACACACACACATCTATAAACACACACACAGACACTAGCCGATAATCAATTATACTATCATGCTACTGAACAGTGTTATTATTGTCACTGTTCCTGAACTTTATCTGGAAGGAGGCACCAATTTTGGGGAAGTTCTATTCCACCAGAGATAAAGTCCACGCAGAAGGACAGCTCTGTTGTACGGGGTCTTAATTTGGATATGGTGATCACTTAATTCTGTTTACCCAATCAATAGAATGTGTCAAAACTGCCACTTGATTGAGGAATAATTATGTAGAAATCTAGTGCTAGCTTAATGAATATAATTACAAGGTAGACGCCTGACTGGCTGTCGTTCCAAATGAGCTGCTATCACCATCCAGCGCTAATTTCAGAAGTGTGAGTTCGTCATTTCTGTACACACACATCGTACCTTATATACGTATATCTTTTGTGTATCTTGTGAATATATAATATATATGTACCATAATGCCCACCCCTAATATACATGGACTTATTATTTGCAACACTGAGTTGGAATTATCGAGTTTTGACAACTGTATAACTAATTTTAAGGAGGTCTTGTCGCTAATGATCTAGCACAGGACTGATAAAAGTGTCACAGAACCCTCTGATGTACTTCCTTGGATTACTTGTTTTCCAGCTCCGCCTTGACCACGCCCCGTTCACTACTCTCACCTGTTCCTTGTTAGCGTTACTGTTTATCTACTGACTGTGACTCTTTCTATAAGGTAAAGAGTGTCTGGAAAGTCTACTGGAGCATGACATGATTTGAGTAGGTAACAGTTTCCAACTAATTAAGTGATTAAAATCTTGACATGATAAAAGTTTCTTTAGGAAACATTCATCTCATCAGATCAGCTCTTACTGACCATGGCAACAACATGAAGCGAAATTCTACAGGTGATGCTGCCAACACAAAACATCTACATGTAGGAGACTTGTTTAAAATGGTTTAAAGTGATAGTCTGAACCTTAAGACTGTCGAAGTCTTTCTGGTACTTTTCTCGCAGACTGGCCATGTCTCCATCTGGCGGTTTGTTGTCCAGTTCATCACGCATGTTCATCATCTGCAGCTCCAGCTCCTGCACACGGCTTCTCAGCAGTGACATCGAGTCCCTGCTCAGTTCCTGCTCATGCCCCTTCCCCTCCTCAAACTGACCTGCACCTTCTGCCTCTGTTGTGGATGGATGATGTGCATCATCTGCGATTGTCTCTAATCTCTCTCCGAGAGTGCGAATAGTCTGACTGTACCGGTTGTGTAGCTTCTGAATCTCTTCCTGATGTACGCTTTCCAGTTCCTGAACTTTCCCATGGAGTTCATGCTCCAATTTGCTTATGTGTTCCTTGTGCCTTAGCTCTGTTCCCTCGACTTCTTGCAGCAAGGTTTCCAGCTTCTGTTGGGTGTTTTCAGTACATTCGATTAACACTAGCTCACTGGTCACTCGTTCCTGCTCTGCCTGACCCAATTCTTCTGCATGCTTTCTCTTAATCTCTTGCATCTCTCTATGGAAATTCTCCTCCATCTGTACAATCTTCTCCTGCTGCTCGTCCATCTCCTTAAGCTGCTTTGCTGCCTCCTCTCGTAGAGTTTCGTTTTCCTCCTGAATGGAATTTATTGTCTTGAAGTACTGAATCCGTTCCTGTTCCAGGCTACTTTGAAAACGCTGTTGGATAGCCGCTACATGTTGAGCATGCTCCTGGACCAAAGTGGCCATATTGTGGCTCGTCTCCTGGCAGAGTGATAGCTCCCTTTCATGGTCAGCTCGCAGTCGACAGGCAACATATGCTACCTGCACCTGAATCAGAGCCTCATACATGCTGAAAGAGTTGCACATCAGGATTCTGGTGTCTCTGGGTCCCAAAACTGCTTGGATGTGACCTGTAAGTCCACAAAGGACAGAGCTGTTATCTTCCTCGCATGCCTTCTCCAGCTGCTCAGTGAGGTGGTGAAGGACCTTTGCTTGTCTTTTTAGCTCAGTAATGAGACTCTCTCGCCTAGTGTCCAGTGATGCCACTGATTCTGTGACACACGACTGTATGATTCCAGCTAAGTGTCTTTCTATTATTTCTTGAGCAAGAGTGTGAGCTTCTTCCCTCTCAATCTGCTGTGTATAAGGAGCAAGTTCAGGAGGGGTGATGTCAGAAATGGAGGTCTCTGTATCAGCGCTAAGCTTATCACCAGTATCTTGGGTGACACTTTTGGTATTGAGAGCCATAGCTGCTTCCCTCACAACTATATCCCTTTGCTGCAAGATCTCTTTTACCTTGATCAAGTCTCTTTGAAGCTCCTCAAACTTGTCTTGGTAAGAGTGCTTTAAGTTCTGAAGGGAGTATGCAAGCTCAGCATTAATACAAGCATTGTGAATTGAATTCTGAGCAAAAGCACTATTATCAGGTGTCAGCAAACTGTCTGACTGCTCACTAAAAGTATGTGCTTGACTGAGCTCGTTTATCAGCATGCTCTGTAGTTTTAGTTTCCTGGTCAGAATGTCAGTGTACATTACAGAAAGGCAATCCTGGTGGCTCATATTAACCTGTTGGAATTCTCTATTTATCTCACAAAGACTTTGCATTAGTTCTGATTTTGGATCTTGAAGAGAAAATGCCATTTTTTCCAAAACAGTCCCTTCGAATGCTAACATTCTCGCAAGAACCTTTACTGCACTTTTATCCAGCTGTGCCTGGGGCTCACTCTGACAGGTAAGAGAATCTTCATATCGTGCGGCAACTTGCCTGATGTGCAAGGCTGCATTAACCAAGTCTTTCTCAATCGCAGCTAAGATGTGAACTTGTGCTTGTGCTCTTCCCTCTTCATTCTGACCACTGAGGATCTCCCTAACCTTAATCCTGCAGGACTCTACAAAAGCCAGAGCTTTCTTGTAATCTTCATTGTTGACACTATCCTGTACAATGTCGTCCAAGCAAGAATGGGATTTACCATCTGGTTCATCCTGGTCTGGTTCAGCAGAGGTTTCGTCACAGCATACTTCCATCAAATCTTTGTTTCCAGGCTGCTCTTCTTCATTGTGCATCTTTGATGTGATGTCTCTAAGCTTCTCCTCTGTGATCTGGAGCTTTGCCTCTAGTGCATGGATGATGGACAAAAATTTTTCTGTATCACTGCAGTACTGGAATGTGTTGTCAGTTACTAAGCTGATATCTTGGGACAAGTCCTGCATGGTGTCATCAGTGAGGTTTAGGCTCGTTTCTGGTACGAGGTCCTGCCTCTCCTCTTGAGTAAAATCTAGGTATGAGTTATCTGCATGAACCCTGCTAATTCCTTGAGACTGGTGGTATTTTTGGCACTGAATGTTGGAGAAGCGGATCCTCTGCCGCTTGGCAAAGGACACTTCTGTCTCTGAGCTGCTTCTTGCAAGACTCAAAGAGGAAGTGGTAGAAAAGGATATATCATGCTCTGCTTGTTTTTCTAGTGCGTCAAGGACATCTTCTTGAGAGCAGCATCGTTCCATTCTAAAGTTTGCGTACCCCAAACGCAAAGCATTGAGATCCTCTTCCAGTTCGGATATTCGGTCCTCTGCTACCGCCAGCTTCTCCTGCAAGGCTTGCTCCACCTCCCTATGCCCAATCTGACTGAGAAGCTCATCCTTTGCCTTCAGGCGCTGTTCAGTTTCCTCCAGGCTGCTTCCTAGAGCAGCCATCTTGACAAGGGCCTCATTCAAATCCTGGTCTTTTTGTCTCACCAGCTTCTCATATTTCTCCTTTGTCTGTCGGACTTCTTCCTCCTTCTCTCGCAGAACACAACTGATTCTTGCAAACTCCTCGGAAACTCGCTCATAAGAGCTTTCCAAAGAGTAGTAATCTGTCTCTTCTGTCTTTAGCTGTGCCTGCAGTTTTCCTACCTCCCTGTCTGCCTCTGCAATCTGATTAACCAATTCCTGACAACGACACGTAAGGTGATCTCTCTCCTCTTCCAGCCTTCTCACACTCTCCCGAAGGTTCTCAATCACATCTGCCTGCTCAATCATAACCTGCTGCAGATGCAGCATCTCCTCCCTGACCTTTGATTCTACCCGCTCTCCCCCACCTCCCCTCAGGAGAGTTTCTACTTGGTCCCGAGCTTCCTGGAGTTGCTCCTCAGCCTTGAGCCTCATTTCCTCAGACTCCCCCAGCCTACGACACAACCCTTGCCGCTCCCGCTCATGCTTTTCCTCCAGACAACGGTGCTCTTTCTTCTCCCTCTCCTCCCTTAAAGCCTGTGCCTCTTCCGTCGCAATCAGACGTCCGGTAACCTCGGTTAGCTTCTCCTGCAGTCGCTGCACTTCCTTGTGCTGGTCCCGTTGCAAGGCCTGCTGTCTCTCCAGTAACCTCAGTGCCTGGGTTTTTTCTAACAAACTTGCCTCTACATCCCGGAGGCGTTCCTCGCTGTCCCGCAACTGTGCTCGTAATGTTATTTCATTGAGACTCCACTCCTCTTCATGCTCACGGCAACGACCCTGTTCCAGCTTCAGCTCGCTGCGCATACGAGCCACTGCTTGCTCACTCGCTACGATTTCAGCCATCGCAGACGCAAGTTTAGCCTGCAGGGCCTCGATTTCAGCCTCATGATGCCCAATCATATCCTGTGCCTCGCTGTAGCTCCGTCTCAGAGTGTTGACCTGCTGATTAGCCAGATCATGCTTCCGTCTTTGAGCTTCCAGCTCCGTCTTAAGTTCCTGGTTCAGCTTGCTGAGGTGTTGCCATGGTGCTCGGTGAGACGAGGAAGAAGATGTGGAGTCGGATGAAGGTTGTCCTGGTTCACTGGTACACTTTAAAAGATTAAGAGAAAACGCTGGTTAATTGTACTTATGTTCAAATCCCAAAAGACATCAGGATCTCCATCTCTGGGGCTTCTGCTGGGAATTCGAGGATTTGTCTAATCAACATTTTAAACTCAAGCTTTCTGCAGTGCTTTTTCACAAGATGGAAGTCACAAGATGAAAGAAGGAAATGGGTGCTTCAAGATGGGGGAAAAAAAGATTTTAATGATGATTTTTTTGTGGTAAATTACCTGAAGCTAAAGTGTGTGCTCCTTAAAAGTGTACAGAAACCAAACAACAAAAACTCACGATTGTCAATGATGATGAAAAACCTTTAAAAAAGTTAAATGAAAAATATAAACACATAAAGATTATTAGTGAGGCAAAACAATAGCCATGCAAACAAAATAACGATGTGAGTTTAAAGAAAATATAAAAACGAACAAACAAATAAGGCGAAAAAGCACAGCCTGAAGCTCATTTGGATTTTATGGCTTTATATATACGTATATAAAAATATATTTTTTTATATAAATTAATATATTAATATAAACAATAAAAAATATTTTTTTAACAGAAAGCCCAGAGGGAGAGAGAGATTAGTAAATCATGCTTTCAGCAGCAAGTTCATGCACAGAATTAAATTAGTCAATCAGACACGCATTCACAAGACTTTTATAAAATACATTTTAAATTATACATTTATATATACAATTAATAAAGTATATTCACAAACAATTACTGAAAAAAACATTTTAAAGTGTTTAAGTTTATAACTTTTTTATTTATTTTGCATATTCCACACAGAGATCAAATAAAGTAAATACAGGTGTGTTATTAGCAAATAAAGAGACCTCAAATATTGGATTATTGTAAATTAATTAAACATTTTTAGGTTTTTCCTGAATCACAGACAAAAATACAAATAGGAGATAATCAATATTCTCAAATATAGTTATTTAATAACTAGTGTTTTTAATTCCTAATACAGGCTTCACTGGCACACACTTATTACATTATATTTCATATTTATATTCATATTATTCTTATTGTTTTACTGTAATGATCTACAAATGTCCTCTACATGGCGCATTTGATAATGCATCATATGTACACTATAATGCTCTTGTCTCCTCACAACGTGTGTGCATGTGTGTCCGTGTGTGTGTGTGTGTGTGTGTGTGTGTGTGTGTGTGTGTGTATACCTGTAACACATAACCTTCCCGTGCGTTCTGTTCTGCATCTTGTAGCTGTTCCTGCAGGAGTGTGTTCTGTTCCTGCAGCCTCACTAACTCCCTCTGGGTCTGATCCAACTACACACACACACACACACACACACACATACACATACGCACACACACACATGCACACACGCACACACACAAGCTGATCACACAACTGCATAGTCCAAGTTTATTCCTCTTATTATTATTTATTAATTAATTATAATATTAAAGGTTATTATTACAAACATGTATTAACTTAAACTATATATATTTCTGTAATAATATTTGGTTCTTTGTTTTTAAAAAGATATTAAATTTATTATGATTTTTTTTTATTTATACAGACAGTATATAAACAGTATATACATGTTTGACTAAAATTTTTTTTAAAAAAAGGTAAATTTACAGTACCCCACAAAAGTGAGTACACCCGTCACATATTTGTAAATATTTGATTATATCTTTTCATGTGACAACACTGAAGAAATGACACTTTGCTACAATGTAAAGTAGTGAGTGTACAGCTTGTGTAACAGTGTAAATTTGCTGTCCCCTCAAAATAACTCAACACACAGACATTAATGTCTAAACCGCTGGCAACAAAAGTGAGGACACCCCTAAGTGAAAATGTCCAAATTGGGCCCAATTAGCCATTTTCCCTCCCCGGTCTCATGTGACTTGTTAGTGTTACAAGGTCTCAGATGTGAATGTGGAGCAGGTGTGTTAAATTTGGTGTCATCGCTCTCACACTCCCTCATACTGGTCACTGGAAGTTCAACATGGCACCTCATGGCAAAGAACTCTCTGAGGATCTGAAAAAAAGAACTGTTGCTCTACATAAAGATGGCCTAGGCTATAAGAAGATTGCCAAGACCCTGACACTGAGCTGCAGCATGGTGGCCAAGACCATACAGCGGTTTAACAGGACAGGTTCCACTCAGAACAGGCCTCGCCATGGTCCACCAAAGAAGTTGAGTGCACGTGCTCAGCGTCATATCCAGAGGTTGTCTTTGGGAAACAGACGTATGAGTGCTGCCCGCAT